>NC_030423.2:18791402-18816402 GCF_001660625.3 Ictalurus punctatus
AATGTATGATGTGTCATTCTTTAATAAATAAATAAATAAATAAATAAAAAAGGTGATCTTATTTATTTTCCATTTTTAACACTTTATGATCAATGGGTTTCCCCATTCTTTGAACACTTATGTTGAAAAATAAATTAGTTTTATTTTCTCTTTCTTATAATGTAACATTTCCTCTATTCTGAGACGTGCTTTGAGACGTAGTTTATTTATAAAACGGTCTTTAAAAAAAAATGTTTATTACTATTAATGAACACGGCTTCAGTTCTGATTAGTCATCATTACATATTTCCCAATTGAAGTGACGCAAAGAAGGCGTGGCCTCTGTGCCCATTGGATCAAGTGAAGGAGGCGTGGCCTCCATGCCCGTCGGATCGAGTGAACGAGGCATGGCCTCCATGCCCGTCGGTTCGACTGAAGGAGGGATGCACAATGGAGCAAAGAAAAGACCGTACAGTATGTACTCCATGGCCCTCCCAGTAATCCATCACTGGACGTGCACACTTTGATTGCTGCATATGCCAATGTAGCATCTTTCTGTCTGGGGCCTGATTTAAAAAAAAAAAAAAAAAAAAAAAAACCCCACACTGGCCGAAAACGCAGGTGGACACAGTGCCTCGCACCTCGTCCGCCCGCCAGCCCATCCATCATACTTTCACAGAACATCACACACACCACAGCACACACACGTCCATGTGCACTGGATCTGTCAGGATGATGGAGTGGCTCACGCGGCCCCCAGCAAACAGGACACGAGCAGGAAAAGTCAATAAAGCTTCATTTTACTCTATTAATAGCTCATCTGACTTCCAAAGTCCTCTTTGGTGGCCGCTCATAACAGGACACTGCAGACCAGAGGATTTGTTTAATTTCAGCTTGCTATGGAAGGAAGGAACACTTCACTTGACAACACTAGCATTCATAATAATGTTAGCCAGACAGTGTTAATGTATGCTATACTATCTGTGCCCATCAGCTATTAAAAGGTACAATCCGTATCTAATGATTTCCTCTTTCTGGCTCTGCAGACAATTAGGAGTAATTACATGATTTGAGTTGAGGTACAAATGGAGGCTGGCCTAAGAGTGGAGGAAATGTGTGCGAGTCTAAGTGTCTGGGTGTGGTGGTGTGGGGGGCGTCTTTCAAAAGGTAAATCTGTATGAGAATGCGAAAATAACATTTTAAAAGCATGGCTGAATCGCTGTTGCCATCTTAATGGATGTTCCAGTACTTTATCAGCACAAGTGAAGCGTTAGATGAACCTACGGAGAACCAAAAGGATGAAATAAACAGAAGAGGAATAACAGAACAGAAACAACAGAAGACATTCAATCTGAAGCTGTTTATGCACGCACACAAATTACGTCTCATTAGTGAGGCTATTCAATAAATGAGAGTGTTCAGTGGGGTTGAGGTCAGGGCTCTGAGAAGGACACACGAGTTCTTCCACTCCAACCTCGGTAAACCATGGCTTCACGGAGCTCGCTTTGTGCACAGTGCCCCGGTCATGCTGGACCAGGTTTTAGTTCCAGTGAAGGGAAATTGTAACGCTGCAGTATACAAAGACATTCCATACAATTGTGGCCTTCCAATAGTTTGGTGAAGAACTACATATGGGTGTGATGGTCAGTTGTCCACAAACTTTTGGCCACTATGTATATCTGTTTTTATCTAACTGTGTTTTACAGTAACAGGTCTGTCTTGAATCTGACAGAAGATAAATAGAGGAAACTGAGATAGGGCAATCTCAATGAATTTTCTAGCTGACTGAACGAGATGGGAAATAATCTGCTCAATAGAAACCTTTTTTGTTTGAATCATGATGTGCTCCTAGTGCAGTAAAACTCCTGTTAGAAAACACAGCTCGCAATATAATTCTGAATCATTTTTATGAGGTTGGATGAGAGGTCAGATTGGCAGCAAATGAATATTTTGAGGCAGATGCGAGACGTGAATTGACATCATTAAAGTCCATGGTTTTGGGTTTGAAAGGCTATTCATTCAACGAGGATGCAGCTCTCGGTAAAAAAGTGGAAAGACTGCAATATTGGTAGCATTAGAAGATTCATAATAACGGATAACGTGTATTTTATGTTGTGTTGTATGCTAACCAGGAGTAGCAGAGGTGGAATTCTACCATCAACCAATGTAATCATATTAATAATGTTAATTGGCATAGATGATAAAACAGCTTTATGCCCATTCCACTGAACGTGATTAAAATAACAAGCTGGCAATAAGGGAGAAATGACCTCTTACAAAACAACATATATATATTTCTTTGAGCCTGGAACCTGTGCCCCCTTATGCATTAACCAGTTTTCCTGTGTGCTAAAGTGTGCATCTTTTCTGAACTGTTGCTTGCTGCATTACAGGGCAGCATAACTCAGAAGAAAGAGCTATCTGCCCTCTTCTGCATACATGAGCTCACAAACTTCCACGATTGGCTAGAGTCGCTAAGTCTTACAGGGGGGACAGGATACCATCCTTCCCACCTCGTCCGGATTTGAACGCCTGATCTGCATCGGATATCGTGAACACTTTCTGTTGCACCACTCAACAGCCACCAGACCTACCCCACCTTTCCTCTTCCTGCACTTAATCGGCTGTCATTTTGATATCTCTGAGCTCAGAGTGCAGCTACTGGGCCAGAAGCTTTCAAAAACAAAATGGGGAAAAATCCATGACCTTGATTGGTTAATCCGAGATCAGCCGGTAGCCATCAATCCATCTTCTGTACCGCTTACCCTACACAGAGTCGCAGGGAGCCTGGAGCCTATCCCAGGGAACTCGGGGCACAAAGCGGGGGACACCTTGTTCACACACACACACACACACACACACACACACACACACACACACACACACACTATGGACAATTTAGAGATGCCAATCAGCCAACAGCACATGTCTTTGGACTGGGGGAGGAAACCGGATTACCCAGAGGAAACAACCGAAGCACCGGGAGAAAATGCAAACTCCGCGCACAAAGGGCAGAAGCGAGAATCGAACCCCCAACTCTGGAGGGACATTTGTTTGAAGGCTGGGAATTATTCTGATAACTTCATTGATGCTTGTTGAACATAACAGAGCAGATCCTGTACAATACAATGTAATTTGATAGCATGAGTGCTACTGAAAGATCCAAAACACTCCGTGACCTCAGAAAGAATGCTTCAAAAGAATCATGAGACAATCTAACCCATAACTGAACCTTGTTTTTACCAAAAAACCCAATCCAACCATGCAAGTGGGGAACATTAATACCCACCTTTGGCTGTAATTCTCACCCACTGTGCTTCAAGTAGCCACTTGTAGATTTGATGTGGATTTTTAGGTCATGATGCAAAGTGAATGGGGATTTATTTAAAACAGCTCAGAGGTGCACAGCAGGACTAAGTTTCTCTGCGAGTCAGCGGGAGAGCCGCTGTGTTCCGCTCGTGCCAATTATTTACGCATACTCGACATTACCCATTTTTGACAGGTGCATCTTTTAGAAACATCCATGAAGAGCACTTGGGGGAAAAAAACAAAGTCAGATGAAGTAGGGGGGGGATGCAAATTCATCCGACTATGAGAGATGAAGTAACGGGAAGCAGCTGCTTTTACACCTCCACTCGGTTATCTCTTCCTCCTACTTAATTAGTGATGCAAATAAAGCCTAGACATCCTCATAAGGGCGCTCTATCAGAGAGCCAGTTAAAACACAGTGTGTTATCAGGTACACATTCTGCACCTGTGTAAACCTCTGTGATTTTTTTTTCCTCCTGCCCTTAGTTGATTCTTGAGGAAGCTGCAATTTGTTCAGGATGTTCAGAATTACTCAAAAGGTATAAAAGTCTATGAAGATTCAGCTACTTCTCTAAATCCAAGACATAATATAGCTGAGGTAATAGCACTTACTTATACCACACAACTGTCGAATTCTCCATTCTCATTCATCAGAAGGTGATCACTTTCTAGAACAGCACACCCCCAAGTGTGATATTCCTTAATTATTCAATGATTTGTTATTTTAATCTGAAACAACTCAGGGTTTAGACTGCGTGAGAAACTGAAATATCTAGAATATCTGTTCACACCTAATCTCCGTTATTTTTTCATATTGCTGTGACATCTATAGGCTACAGTCTAGTCCCATACATACATACATACATACATACATACACACACACATATATATATATATACACACACACACATTATATATATACACACACACACATATATATATATATATATATATATATATATATATATATATATATATATATATATATAGAGAGAGAGAGAGAGAGAGAGAGAGAGACTTGACTCAATTAATACGCTAACGTCTGTCTTTAAATCCCAACTGTTCTCAGATAGAATGGTGCTTGAGAGATTGCAGATGAGAAACTACAGTGAAATCAAGATGCATCCTCTCTGTGTGATCTTCCAGAGCTGCATTAGCATGCTAGTTGTTCACAGTATTGATGCCAGTTTGTGTTTTCAGTTTTGTCGCTACTAAACAGCTCATCTCTGTTTGTCTATGTAACAGCAGTTTCTGTTAAACTTCTCTTTTTTTCGCAAACGGAATCATTTGACTACAAAGTGCACTGATTTAAAAAAAAAAATTAAAATAAATATTTAAATTCATAAGACTTTAGGTTTGGATCAGCTTTCAGGATATCAACACTGCTGCTTCATTACATCTGAAGTCAGCGTGGATGCGCCGATTGCATTTTTAATCAGACATCCATTACAAATTATGTACAATCCCAAATATCTGCACATAATAAATACCTTTTCAAACTGCACAAAAAAACAAGCTCTACATTTGGATGTATTTTTCCCCAGCTGAACAAAGACAAAATACCCATCCATGCATCCATCCATTCATCCAGACAGGATCTAGAGTCAGAGTAACCAACAAAAGAAACAATATAGCCAACTTCCTCAATCACTTTTTTGTTTTTTAATAAACTGATGCAGCAAGTTGAGAGTTGGTTACTTTGCAGTTTTATTAAGAGCCTCATGTTACCCCACCAAAAACTGTAATGTCGGCACAAAAACAACCTCATTACCAACAGAGAGGGGGGGGGGGGGGGGGGGGACACAACAAAAACAAGCAAGACTGAGCTCCATTAGTTCACAATTTGCCTCTGCCCAGATATATAGAATAATGAGTGTGAGGCAAAGGGAGACTGACAGAGATAAACTGACTGACGCAGAAAGACATAATGACTGAGACTTACAGACAAAGACTAACGGACACAGACCGACAGAAACCATCTTGCAGAGAGACATACAGAGAGAGACCAACAGAGAGCGACTTACGGAGAGAGACCGACCGAGAGAGACCGACCGAGAGCAACTTACAGAGAGCCAACAGAGAGAGACTGACCAAAAAAGACTGACCGAAAAAAAATGACAGAGCGAGAGACCAACCGAAAAGACTGACAGAGAGAGCGACAGAGTAGAGATCAACCGATAATCAGTTTTGCCGATATTTTAGCATTTTTCCATAATCGGTTATCGGTTTTATAATATTGGATCCACCGACGAATGGCACCATCTTGTGGACGCTTGGAAAATTGTACGCAGGACCAAATCTGAGAGGAGACTGAGTCAACAACGGTGTGCACAGGTAAGTATACTTGCTTTGCTTTAATTAATAAACTTTATTTAACATAACAGCCATTAAATTTACAAATTAGATGCGTTACATAAATGCTTGATATGTAGTTTAAGCAACTTGCTGCTAAAAAATAGGGGGAAAAAAACTGACGGAGTCACATAATCGGTTTACCTCTCTGAAGCTTTGGGGAAAAGGAAAGGGGAAAGAAAAAAAAAAATAAAAAAAAAATTTATCACTATTTTTTATTGCACTCTTTCAGACCCCTATATTTCTTGGTGTATACGTAAGAGTTTTATTTCGTTTTGTATGCAAGGAGGAAGTGAAATTGACAAAATTGTTGTAAATAAAACAATTTGTTCAGTTCAGTGGTGTCATTATCATTGTGTCAAAAATAGAAGTAAAACAATAAATAAATAAATAAATAAATAAATAAATAAATATAGGTTCTGCATATCAGTTATTGGGCAAATAAACATGCAAATGATCGTATCAGTAATAAATAAATAAATAAATAAATAAATAAAATCAATATCAGTCGATCTCTATTACAGAGACAGAGAGACAGACTTACAGAGAGACCGACAGACAGACACACAGTGACAGACCTACAGAAACAGACAGACTGACAGAAAGATGGACTTAGAGATACACTGGCTGACAAACAGAGGTACGTTGACTGAGACAGACAGACTGAAAGAAAGAAACACAGATACAGCAGACAAATAGGAGACAAACATACATATAAGCAGGTATGTAGACTAGCAGAAAGAAAAAAAAAGAGAGAGACAGCTAGCCAGATGAAAGACAAACAGATACAGTAAACAAAAAGGTTGAAACGACAGACAGACAAACAGATTAATAAAAATGCAGACAAACAGAAAGACAGGCAGACAGATAAAGAGAACGCTAGACAGAGAGACAGGCAAATTAACCGACATATTTTCATAGATCGAGTGAAATCTTGACAGACAGTCAAGAGTTATTCCTTTATTCTTAGACATTTTAAATACAGTGGCAATTCAGTGATAACCATTTTAAAAACACAAGAGTGTATTAATTGAATGCCTCATTGCACAAAGTCAAATAGGCTCGAGTTAATATATTAAAGTGCCAAGTCACATGACCAATCAGTAACCAGACTGCAGGGGACTGTTCTCATATAGAAGGAAGAATGGCAGTGTGTGTGTTCTGGCAGAGCAGCCATTCGGATCTGTATGACCGAGCAGGAGCACGGTGTTTTTCCTCTGTATGTGATGAAGTGTTTGACAAAAAAAAAAAAAGTTTGTCCACAATACCTCAAAAAAAAACAAAAGTGTTTGCAGTTGGCCTCTGCCTTCTCAAGTGGACAGAATTGGTCACTAGTAAATTTGGATGAACCTGCCAATAAATAAGACAAGACAAAGGGATCTACACATGATGCGCTCAAAACTGCATAGGTAAAGCATATCTGTATAGATGCCCTAGCCTTATTCATTACATAACAGCCTAGAACATAAATGCCTTTGTCTGACAGCATCTCTGGGCAAATTAAACTTTCCAGCAGTCTCGGTAATGAATATGCTACATTATTTACTATATAATAAAAAATACATGTGCTCCAAGCAGTTTCAGGACTGAGTGGTCACAAAAAAGAGCAATTGATTCAGTGCAGCTTTTATTCACGATAAAAACAAGCATCTGACCTGCCAGACAAGGTTACACAACCACCTACGCATCACCACCCTACCGAGAGCAATTTATATAAAGTTTAAGTTCAAGGAAGTTACTTGAAACACAACTGTGTGATCACTGGTCTGTACATGGGAGCGGCAAAGAAAATGCAATAACTGATGTAAAAATCCGCAGGAGAGTACAAAAAAGCCCAGGAGTGCTAGAAAGCATCGTTTTTCATTATCAATAATGGATTGAAACAGGATTAATCCAGCTATCGCTGCTTAACACATCCGCAGAGCAGATGCACCAGACCTCTCAACGAACGGCGATGTGCTTTCAGAGAGGAGCGGAATATAAATAACCAGGTTTCTTATTAAAAGAGACATTTTCACTTTTAGCCATTTTGCAGCTTGTCAAGACTGAAATCTGAGCAGGGACAGAATCAAGATCGTGCTCAAGTTAATGCACTGCATCCTCCAAAATCGTCACGGGTTGCTCCCTTTTGAGTGATTTTCCTTCTGATGGGTTACAATTGGAGTCTCACTAGAGTCCCAAATGTATTCACTTGAGAATCAGACCTCAAAGTCATGACTTGTAACTCTATTAGAGATGCACTGATGTATCGCTGATAAAGCCGATAAAGGCTATTTTTCCCCCGCTATCGGCCATCGGCACCTTCTTTACACGCAGCATGAAATCGATGTATTTTCCCACCCTCTGTTGATTGACAGGATATAATCAGACCTGATCATCTGAGGTTTTTAAACTATCGGCTGATAAAGGCTATTTTTCCTGCTATGGGCCATTGGCCGATAGTTTAAAAACATCCGATGATCAGGGCCGATTATAATCTGTCAATCAAAAGAGGGAGGGGAAAACATCAATTTCGTGCTGTGTGTAAAGATGATGGCACTTGTGTGGAATAATGACAAAACTGCAGTTTATAATCTCTGCACTGCTACAATTTTACACCGGAAGTGAGCAGCAGTGAAGCGGGAGTTTCAGTGTCAAGTCAATTTTTTCCCCCCCGAGCTGCTCGCACTGAATTAAAGCACCAGTGCATGGTTGAAAGATTTTAATGAAGAGGAGTTCACAAAAAAAAGGATATTTTATATATCACAGAAAAATATATTTGTAGAGTAGTATATTTCATATCCAGTTAATGTTAATATATAAAAAAGTTGAAATGTATTACCAGTTTGTTGTTCAGTGATGAAGTAGAAATGCTTTTGTTTGTGGTGAGTGAGTGTGAGACTAACAAGAGTTTTTTTTTTTTAAAGAATTCAGTCACTTAATTCTGTTAATATGAATTAATAACATTGAATATGTTAAGAAATCTTACTTTAATCTTCAGAATTTAGTTCATGTGTTAATGTGAGTAATGTGTTTTCGGTTTATGAGACCAGTTACTGTGAAACAACTTCAGACAGAACAAAGTTTTTATTTACATTTCATTCGGAATTAATTATTATTCATTTTAAAAAAAGGCATAAAAGGCAGAACTATCTGTATCGGCCGATATCACTCTGAATAATCGGTTATCGGTATCGGCTGAGAAATTTAGTATCAGTGCATGTCTAAACTCAACATGGACTTAAAAGCTTAAAACGTGGTATTTGTATCACTGAGTTATGACTCAAATACCTTAGATTTCATACATACAAATATATTATTGAATTCATATCTCATATGTGAAAGATCATGTCTCGCAAATTCATTCAGACTTCAAAGCTTAGGGCTCACAACCCAATTTGGACTTTAGTGCTCATGGTGTACAACTTAATTTGGACTTCAATGCTTAGGACTCTCGATTTAATCCAGACGTTAACTTGAACTTCAGTATCTACAAAGCACAGCTCATATTGGACTTTAATGCTTATGACTCGCAACTCAACTTGGACTTCAATACTCATGACTCAATTTTATCTGGACTTTAACCTGAACTTCAGTGCTTATAAATCACAACTCGATTTAAACTTCAATGCTTATGACTCTTAATTTGAGTCACATTTTTAGTTTTAACTTGAATATCAGTGCTTATTACTCAATTTGAAATTAGACTTCGATTTCAGTGCTTACAATGCACAGCTCATATTAGACTTTGAAGTTCATGACTCACAAATCAACTAGGTTTAATTTCTCTCAATTTGATTTAGATTTCAACTTGAATTTCAATACTCATGACAAAAACAAACAAACAAACAAACAAACAAACAAAAAAACCCCACAACAACTCAATTTCGACTTCAACCCTTAAGACTCACAGCTCTGCCTGGACACAGCAGTAGCCTCTAGCAGTGCTTTAGCTGAGTCATAAATGCACTGGGTCTTAACACTAGGTTTACTTGGGAGTCAGAACTAAGGGACGACTTGCAACTTGAATCAGACGTAAAAACTCTGTACCAAATATAGGACCACTACTAACCAAAGAAAAAAAAGAAAAGAAAAAAAAAAAGATAGGCTACAGCACCCAATATGATCTTGCTGAATATCTGAATATCTCACCCTTGCTGAATTGGTGTGAAATCCAACAGCATCAGCTTTGTTCATTCTAATTCAATCCTACTTTCATTTATAAACAAAACAATTCATCCTCTGTTTATTGCTGGTTTTGAAATGAAAACTGAATTTAATCACAAGGTCTTCCGGTTAAAATCTGCTCCTCACCTCAATCGCTGATATTGATTCAAACTGTCTGGCAGCTAATGAACTTCATGTGAGCTGATAAAGTGATTCAATGGCTTTTAAGACAGTGACAGGAATTCATACAACAGTAATGAACTGAAAAATTCAATAAAAAATAAAAAATAAATAAATAAATAAATAAAGGAATGTAGGCCTGGTATGTTTGCTTTGCATTTAGTGCCTCTTGCGAACACACACTGCCATCTTGTGCAAGAAAATAGCACTACAGATCTCCTCATTAAGCATTTCGCCCCCTTCACCAGATCTGAAAATCCTTTGATCAATGCATTTGCAATTAGCATTAGGCTTCAAACAGAGAGATCTAACAAAGTAAGATACACAGAGGATAAGCATATAAGAGCTGCTGTGTTCATTTTGTATACTGTCCTAGAAACTTATGTCAGAGGGTTTATAGTTGGTTAAACACAAGGCTTGCTGCGTTAGTCGGTATTCCCGAACACCGATTACATCACTTACCCACTGCAGCACCGCCCCACCACCATTTTGCCTTATTATAGTAATAAAAATGATTTAGTTCCGTTAGAGACAGGTCGCTACAATTGAAAACTGAACGCGTCTGCTAAATTCAGCATGAGCCGAATGAGTCGGAGTCGCAGCACAGATCAGCAAGAGTCAGATTTCATTTAGCACGAGTGAGAGTGAGGTGAGCTGACTGACAACATGATGGCGGAAAACTTGGTTTCAAAACTTCTGTGTTTAATATAAGTGAGTTTGTCATTGTGCTGTTGTCGTGTATTTCATTAAAAATAATAACGAACCCACCATTAAAGCAATTGCCACCGCAGAATTGCCGCTAATTTGAAAGCAAAATGCCCAACCGCACGGGCATTCATAAGCGAGGGGGAAACCAGGGTTACCGGTATTAACCAGTATTGGGACACGTCGATTAACCAGTGGGAAAATTTCCTCACCGTCACATCCCTATAAAACACTGCTCTTAGGGAAACGTGTAGTTAGATCTCCACCTGTTTTCGGATTCATTGTTTACAGACTGTATGAACGCCCTCCAGAAACCTACAACCATGCACTGAAAATACAAAGAACCTTCAAGAATTAAAGGGAAAATCCACCCTGAAAAACTTGATTGATTATCAATATGCAATCTTTAATTCTCAATGGAATTATGACTGTGTGTTATTCTGATCTCATTTTGGTTAAAACGTTTCCTGCATTACCCACAACACCACTCGACTACCTGCTGATCGTGGAAGAGAGTGATGCAGCAGAGCTTTAGTCCTTCATTCTGTCAAGCTCTTTCACCACCTCATTTGTACTTTCTGCTCAAATAACTTCTAAAGCTTCAACTTTCATGCTAATATCACCCCCATCAACGTCATCATGCTCGTCGTTTCGTAGATCACTAGCTGACCGAGATAAGTTTTTGTAACTGTGCTATATAGCTGCATTGCATTCAATCTAACCTTTTCTGTCTGGGTTTCTAATTAATATGACGTGGAGCTTCACTGAAAAATGGTGAGTGGAAAAAGAAGCTCTTGCTCCATTGTTGTTTTTTTTAAAAAGAGCCAACAACAAAACCTTAAGTTTGGGATCATTTGCATTTTTCCTCCGATTAAACACCATTGTAGAGTAATTATGCTAGCAATGTCAGCCTGAGACGTGAACGTGGCAGACAACTGCTAACGAAAACCAACAAATTAGCACCAGAACCATTAAATATACAATATTACAAATATTTCCAAAATAACCCCAATTAAATGTGTTTCATGGCAGTTTTCCTAAAAAAAAATAAATAAACAACAACAACAACAACAACAAAAAGCCTCACAGCAGTCTGAGAAAAGCACATTATATTATAATATCGCCCATACACATGTTCATTCCTGTCCTTTACCAACCCGGTCTAAAAAGCTTCCACACTGATGTCTAAACTTGTAGGACGAGCCTCATCTTATAGTTTGTGGTTGTTCAACAGTTTGCCCATTCTTACAATAAACTGTATAAACAATATCACATTGCTATGGCCTTGAGACTGCAATAATCACATGCAGCTTTGCACTCAGGTCTCCTTTGGTAAACAGTGGACTAGTTCACAAAGACTTCATGTAAAAACCATAATGAACTTTCTTTTACTTTCACACTGTCTGTTATTACTCAGATGAGGATGGGTTCCTTTCAGAGTCTGGTTCCTCTCAAGGTTTCTTCCCCATATCATCTTGGGGAGTTTTCCCCCTTGCCACCAGTTTGCCCAATAGGGATTAATCCACACACTTAAAATCTGTATCCTGTGTTTATATATCTCTGTAAAGCTGCTTTGAGACAACGTCCATTGTAAAGAGCGCTATACAAATTAAATTGAATTGAACTGAATTGAATATCAGCTGGGATTAAAGGTTACACAATTATAACGATCCCAAAAATTTCCCTGTGGCCCAATTTTTCCGTATTTGAGTGCAAGCTGTACGTTTCCAACTATTTGTAAATTACGATCTCCTGGCTACCGAGACGAAATTTCAGGAAAAAGAGAGAACGTTCCAAGTTTAAGCCGTACCTTCTGGTGGATCTTCACGCAGGTACGGTGGGAGGTCATCGCTGTTCGGATCGGTGGGTGATGTAGTGCTCTCATCCATTACTTCCATCGTGCTGCTCTCTGCGCTGGGGCCCTACAGGAGGATCAGTCACCACACCCGACATTTAAATGAACGGTTCAGCCAAAATTACATAAAGTTTCCTCTCACACCCAATGACAACCAGTCAAGCTGTTGAGAATAATGTAGCTAACAAATAAGAGAAGTTCAGTGACACGGTTTCTACCTAAACAGTTGCATTAAATAACACATTATGCACCAACTCTCCTTTTTTTAAAAAGTCTTATTAGTTCTTTAATCGGGCTCTAATCTGGCTTTAAGCAAAACCAACTTCCTTTAAGAAAAGCTGTGTGTTTGTGTGCAAGATCAGTGTCGGAACAATACGCCAAAACTGATCAGATACCGATCTAGTATTTAAGGATAGTATCTGTCCTGATATCATTCATTCGTTCATCTTCAGTAACTGCTTCAGCCTGGTCAGGGTCGCAGTGGATCCGGAGTCCATCTCGGGAACACCGGGTGCAAGGTAGGAATGCGCACACGTGCACACCTAGGGTCAATTTACTAGAGAGAAAGTTCGACCGATATTGCTTTTTTATAACCGATACGGATCATTTGCATGTTTACATACCTGTTAACCGATATGCAGAACCGATATTTATTTATTGTTTCACTTCTGTTTTTGACACAATGATAAAATGGTTTGTTCAGTAGTGGTTTTGTTATTTATAATAATTCTGTCAATTTCACTTCCTCCTTCATACGAAACAAAACAGAGCGATTATTTATACACCAATAAATAGAGGGATCTGAAAGAGTGCAAAAAATAAGTTTTAAAAAAAAAAAAAAAAAAAAAAAAAAAAAAAAAAAAAAAAAAATATAGTGCCCTGTTACTAAAGTGTCCTTTTTATATATATATATATATATATATATATATATATATATATATATATATATATATATATATATATATATATATATATATATATATATATATATAAAAATAACAGCATCGTGGAGGTAAATGTGACTTACATGAGTCTGTCTCGATTTCTGAGCACCAAGCTGCTTAAACTATACATCAAGCATTTATGGAACATCTAATTTGTACATTAATGGCTGTTATAGCGGTTCTGCATGCAATTCTCAAAAATATCAGTGGATCTGTTATTATAAAACCGATAACCGATTATGGAAAAATGCTTAAATATCGGGAAAACCTATTATCGGTCGATCTCTACAATTTACCATAGACAATCCATCTACCTGCATGTTTTTAGACTGTGGGAGGAAACCGGAGAACCCGGAGGAAACTCACGTGGACACAGAAAGAACATGGAAAACACCATGGAGAGGGTAAACTGAGCTCAGGATCAAATCAGGGACCCCAGGAGCTGTGAGGTGGCAACACTACCTGTTGCACCACTGTACCACTCAGCATTAGTTCAATACTTTTCTATTTATTGAAAAACTGAATATACAAATCAAACGGGAACTATATTATCATCCAAATGACCTCTAACATACAAATGCGCCTTCAGATTTTGAAAATCTGAAATTCCGGCTTCAAGTATTTCCTTTGAAAACAGGAAGTGCTTGAGGGGGGCACAGTGGCTTACTCGCACCTCCAGGGCTGGGGGTTCGATTCCTGCCTCCGCCCTGTGTGCGCAGAGTTTGGATGTTCTCCCTATGCTTCGGGGGTTTCCTCTAGGTACTCTGGTTTTCTTCCTAAAGCCATGCGTCGTAGACTGGCATTTCCAAACTGTCCGTAGTGTGTGAAAGGGTGTGTGTGATTGTGCCCTGCAGTGGGTTGGCACCCTGTCCAGGGTATCCCTGCCTTGTGCCATGGGATAGGCTCTAGGCTCCCCCACGACCCTGTGTAGGATAAGCAGGATGGAACGGATGGAAATGTTTGACTGAATAAGCGTTTGAGATACACCACAGCCCAGCCAAATCTAAACAAACTTAGCAAAACATGTTTTTTTTTCTTGTCGCATTAATGCCCAGAATACGAACAGATTTTAGGACTTTGATTCTAGGACACTATGTGTTTTTACACACAAAAAGTGTGTCTGGACATGTCCTGGATGGTGGGACTGCATTTTAAGAAAAGGAGGAATTGTACAATTTATTGTTTTTTAACGTGTTTAGGTTCTTCTTTTTTTTCTTTCCTTTTTCTATTTTTAAAGGAGCACCCAGTCTGGGAAACAAATAGCAAACAATCTTCCTCAATTACTCATCAGTGCTGGTCTTTGTTACATGTGAGGAAAACAAAACTAAATATAACGCATGGACATATTTTTACTTTAATATCCGCCAAAAATATATTAAAATATATACATTTTGTTTTATTGGCTATGCAAATTAACCCATTGTGAGTAAATGTTGTATGTTGGCTGTATGTTTGAGGGAAAAGACTGAGCCACCTTACATTTGAAGATTATATCACAGGCTGCATCCCTAATACCTCCCTACACCCTACCAAAATGCACTCCGTACGCCACGGAGTAAGCCACCCTTCCTAGTGCACTACATTTCCGAACGGGCGGCATTGGGAATTGAACCCACTGTGTCAATATGGTAATACGATATACTTGCGCAACATCCTAGAGCACAAAACAAACTAAACAAAACCAGGCACGCATATTTTCAGTAAATATGTAAATATACACTTTATGCTATTAGGTAAAGTATGTTCGCGAAAGCTATATCGAAATATTAGTAATGCAAACGTCGCAAAGCCTCGTAAATGCGCACAAAAACAATTCCTCAGACTCACCTTCATAACTGAAGTCGCAGGTAATAATTAGCGGTATTTTTTAACGTATCTATATCAGAAACAAAAAGGAGGACGAGCACGAGCACAAGTTATAACATAAAAATAATGCACTGCACGAAATATTGCCTGAGACCTACTACCTATGTTTTGCAGCTGACTGTAACAGGAAGTGACGTTTAGGATGTTTACGGAATTATTGATTATAAAGATTTTTTTTGTCGCTAGAGGGCACCAAACTACTAACTATAATTAAGTACAACCGCTTTACTTTTCACTTTCATTTATTTATTATTAATTTAATTGCATTTATTTTATTGATATATTTGTTTCCCCTCTTATTAAGTACACGGTAGTCCAATGCTCATGGCTACGTCCCAAATCGAAACCAGCGCACTGAATAGTGTGTGTTAAACAAAGACGCCATCTTTGGTAACCATGGAACCTTCTGGTAGTTCTTTCACTTAACTGTACCCTTTAGTTAGTACGCGATATTAGCTTGAGATTTGGGACACAGACTTTAATGTTGTGAATTCTTTATATTTCCAGATTTCAGTTAATACTGATGGCTGGTGAAAATTGGAAAAATTTCATTGGAAATATGTTTACTGAAAAAAATGTTGATGTGTCCAATACTTATTTCCCCCCACTCTATCATGTTGATCTTGTAACAGTAATCATCCCTCTGAAATGGTTGCATGTTTGCCATTACACGATTAAATGATCAAATTAGCATGTAAAACCGTAATGTAATGGTGCATTCGCTTCAGCTACGGCCACATGTGGCCTCTAAGAGGCAGATTCAGAGAATAATTTAATTGAATTTCTGGGTATGGATTTGCTAGGAACAATAACTGTATAAATAAATAAATAAACAAATAAAGACAACCCAGAGGTGTGAAGATTCAATATTTTTAATGCACAATTCAGTTGTATTGATTCAAAGTAATCTATATGTAGAGAAAATGCCAGGAGAGTAGCACAGCTCAGGATTGGCATGTCTGCATCAGCAAAAATCACACACACACACACACACACACAAGTGTCAAATTCATAAACGTTATCAAATGATTCTGCGTCAATGTATCCTAGTGAAAATGCTTTTGTGTATATTTCATACACTGCATTAATGATTATGTATAAATATCTGCATCTCAGAAGCAGAACTACACAATTATATACTGTAGTGAAAGTGTAAGAGTTTGAATATGGTATATAATCATATCCCTCCAAAAGCCCCTGTTTTCAGCTTCTAATTTGTTGTGAGACCCCCTTTCTTAAAGCCTTAATGGATTTCACTATGATCTGATTTATGAGCCTCTACATGGTTGTTAAGCCATAGCACATAGAGCATAAAAAGATGGTGTGAGCACACAAATTGGTTACTTCTGTAAAGTTTAAAGAGGATAACAAATGTTTCCTGTTTTGCAGATCATATATCGCTGTCTGAGTTTATGGTTGAGGCGCACAGGGACGCCTCTCAAACTTTATGTGTGTGCCAGCAGCTGGCTCAGAATCAACTAAAGCAAAAATAAATGACTTCAAAGAGTTTGACAGAAAAAATCATTTGGCCATACCAACTCTTGTAAAGGTACAGTGGACATCTTGATCTAGAAGTCACACCCTTCTCCCTCTCTGTTAGCTGGAATAGGCATAATGTCCAATATCTAATGGTTGCAAAGTTCTACAAATATTGTGTTGTCAGCACATGGTCCATATGGTGCTGGCACAAACGCAATGAGTAGTTCTACAAATGCAGTCGAATGAAAGCAGTAGATCTGTTCTGAAATGTGAATAGAGCTAGAATATTTCATCCAAATGAGTAAAGCATTAATTGAAGCTCAATGAAGTTAATTGAAGTTCAACAGTTTTCTTTAATACTTTAACCACTTATTGAAACCACTGGCTTGAATAATTTTTTTTTTTCATCAGGGGCCACACGCTAAGTGATGGTGTAATTGTGAAGTACCACGGCATCTGTTTAATTAAACAGAGTGGGATGGTACGATTGATTCACATCTGTGCATATTTTTCAATTTTTAATCATACAGATGGCTAATAGTGTGATGATACAGGTGTTACAACATTCTGTATAAATATTTGGAAATGACTTAATTAATTTCTTCTACCACAGTGCTGCTAAATTCACAGTTTTATATTAATGCATTAATTCTGATACATTATTGTTCCTACAATAACAGACAATTCATAGGGATCATGTTGATGCTTTCTTTCACGTTATGACTGGTTATGACTTCAAGGATCTGTGTTTGGAGTTCTCCTCTTCTTACTGTATACCACCTTATTGGGAACAGTTATTCATTCATGCAGCTTCGCTTATGATATTTTAAATCTAAATCATATCTGCCCCTACCTCCAGAGGTTACCTCAGTCATTCAGTCCAGAGGACACCTCAGCTGTCATTTTGGTTTCCCTTACAGATATCTCACAACCTCTAACTCAACCTTTTAGAGATTTGTTTTTTTTTTTTTAATTTGAGGGGGAAGTGTGTGTTGATATGTATCCATACATGTTCACTACATAGCCTCAAGTAAAATTAAGTCGAGAAGCTATCACACATGATTTATGCTATTGGCTACCCTCTAGTGAATTTTTAGAGTAACGCTGTAATAGGCAGTTGAGAGTCAACAACATACAGGCATGCAACACAGAGACTAGCAGCATGTTTAAGAAGAGGTAATATCATTAACCAGGGTTTACAAGTTTCAGGAAAATTTGCAGCCCAACTACAGCTCAAAAACACACAAAAAAACCCCGAAACTAGCAACAGCAACAACAACAACTAAACAAAATTTCCCCCTTTTCCTCTCAGCCTTTGTGTGGGAAACAAGATCAGCATGATGCACACACATTTCTGATGTACAGACATTATCCATGCCATAACCCCCGTAAACCTCTCCCAATCTTTGAAATATATCTTGCTATAGAAATGTTTCTGTACATCATAGACACTGTCTGCATGTACACTTTGCCTTTGTTCGCAGAAATGTATTTAATTTAATTCAGATTATTTCTTCTTGGCAGCTGCTGAGTAATTTGAACCTCTCCCAAATTAGTGGGATTAAATAATGTGACCCTGGCAAGCCTATCATTAACTGTCCTGCCTACTGCGCCTCCTTGTGTATGGGGCAGCATGAGACTTCCCCCGATGGGCCTGTAATAGTGCTACTTGCAGTTCCCATTTTGACCACTAGGAACAATAATAACTCTATGGAGTTAAATCAGTCGCAGTTGCCCCACAGTTGCACAACAATTATACACATTAGCTTATATCCATCAAACTACAGCATTTTATTTTACATTCAGGGCATTTATAAATGTTGGGACATTACAGATAAATGCTGTTTAAAAAAAATATTTCCTTTAACCAAGTACTGCCAATGAGGTTTTAGTTTATTCTTAGTTTGTTATAGGAGCTGCTACCTAAAATGGAGCTCTCTGTGCAGAAGCTTCCAGCATGTGTTTCGAATAACTCGCGCAACTAAACACATTTTCTTATTTTTTCCTGCTGAATTTTAAGCCTAGTTCTTCCTTTGGCAGCACATAATTCAGCTCCTCATATATCATTCTATCATGACCTCTGACAGGAACATAGCACGAGTCCAAATGCTCTGCTTTTCTTCTTCAGTGTTTACTCAGGATTGCTTATTTATTTCTTTTACCTCATGTGAGAACTGCCGAACTTACATTTTATTAGCATTAGTATGCTGTAGGCCACATAACCTTTTGCATCTTTTGTAATAGTTGTGAGCGACTCCCTCAGTTGTCCTTAGTGTGAAAAGATGGATCTTAACATCATATAGTCAGTGTTAGAAAGGGGTCAAATATGCAGAAAATGCTGGAAAAGCAAAGAATGTGCAGGACCTGGAGGAATTTTCTGAAGAACAGTGGGCAGTTTAACTGCTCAGGACAAACAGTGGATTCATCTATCTAACTATCACAAAATAATTAAAAAAAAAACAGTCATTGATCATCTAGGTAACAACACACAGTATTAAGAATCAAACGTATGTAAACTTTTGAAGTGGTTCATTTGTGTAAATTCAGTTATTATTGTGTCCTGTGGACTATCTATAAACATCTGTTATGTGAAATAGCTTATTCAGGGCAGTACTAATTAAAGAAAATGCAATTTTAATGATCCCTCTTATTAATTATTATTATTTTTTAAAACATTTTGCAGATTCTGAAAGGGGTATGTAAAGGGGTATGTGAACACAACTGTAGTTTACTAGCAGTTAGCTATGCTAGCAGTGAGCAAATATTTGGATGTTATTTTCTATTTTCTATGTTTGTCTACTGTTAAATAAATTGCTGACAATGTTACAAACAAGTTCTCAACTCAGGTACTGAAATCCCACTCTTGTCTACCTCTGACAAATGCAAATTAGCTTACTAGCAGTTAACTAGCTGGCTAGCTATTTGAAAATTATAAAAAATTGTTCATGTACAGTAAGGCTTACACATGGACCCTGGAATTTTTTTCAAGAGTAAAGATGTAACAATTTTCCTAGACTGTGTTAACATAAATATGAACACTTTCCGTCTTCTTTACACGTCAAGGTGCTCTATACTCACACACCCATTGCTGGCTCTTAAACCTGGGTCAGTTATTGTCAAGCCTCTCAGAATTACTCATAAAAGTCAGACTAAAGGTATTCTTATGAATAAATGAACAAAATTTCAAAATTTTGATTCAAAATTATGTCACTCTGAGAATTTTGCATGTAGCTGTAATCGATTTCCTAATATGAGATTATTACCTTTTTACCAGTTGGGCTTGATACAAAGGCCCACATTTACTTGAACTGTTTCCCACTTCTCTACAAAGATCAGTACAGTCGAACAATGAACATTAGTGATTAAACACTAGTGCTTTAGTGATTTATCATCTGACTGAGTGAACCCATTCGACTGTAAACCTCACACTAACTCGTCCTCATCCATATAGTAACCTTCAGTTCTGCCCCATTAATATGTATGGCTGCAGCCACTGAGAATGGAGGAGCTGTTTCTAAGTTTAGTGAAGAAGAATGTGAGCTATGGGACAATAGCATTGCCACCAAAAAGCTGGTCACATGACTCTCTGGCCACAGGGGAATCCTAATAGAAGTGCTCACTTGTTTGCTTAAGGTTAAGTGTGTGTGTGTATGTGTGTGTGTGTGTGTGTGTGGGGGGGGGGGGGGGTGGGGGGGTGTGCTCTATAGCTCTGAAGCCCCTTAAAAAGACATTAGGGGTGGAGATAGGTCAAGGATCACAAATGTAAGGCAGAAAAAATGTCAAATGTTTGACCTTTTACAGTTTTCTTTCCTAGTGAAAGGTCATGAAATGTCCAAATCTGTGGCTTACGGTTTGAGTGGGAACAGTTTAGCTAGCTCCGCTTTTCTATTTATGTACTTGGCTTGACATTTTAATAAAACTTTAATGCATATTTATTTATTTGTTTGTTTGTTTGTTTGTTTGTTTATTCATGAATTTATTTAAGCACTAAATGTTTTTAATGGTATTTTCTGTGTTTGGAAAATGCATGTTTTAATTGTTTCATGCTGCCTTTTTGTTAGTTTGTTTTGTATTTGTTTCGTTTTTTCATTTCAATTTTATTCTCAATTTGAATTTATTTATACCTCAGTGGTTGTTACAAAGTATTTTGTAAAGAATCTGGGTCTGGACCTCTAAAAGCAACCTGATAACTTTATAAAGACATTAGGGAAAAAACATTGAAAGGGACAAAGATTCAAAATTGGGAACTCTCTAGTTAACACCAACTAATTTATTCTCAGGGGGAAAAAGGTAATAAACTTCACCTTTCCTTGTCACTGGCATGGTACCCTCAAGGGTACATCTTTTTTCACTTTTAGTCTGTATCTTTCACATGGTAACGTGACCGTAGTGTACATATAAATGATTCGAGTACATAATTGGACTTTAAGGACCCCTATAGTACCTTTAGTTTAGTTAACTTTTAGAGGAAGATTTGAGGTACAGTTTTTGCACCTTTCCAAGTAAAAGATACACTGAAGGTACTAAACATAGACCCTTAAGTGTACCACCCCAGTGAGAAGGAAAAGTACCGGTTAGTACCAATAGTATTGCTATTAGAATTCTATCAGAAACCTGATATCAGAAAAAAAATACCCTCGTTAAAATGTTGTCATAAAATGAATATGTGAACACTGAAGCGTCCAACTGCCAAATGGAGTGCGTGTATGAGTTTATGCCCTCATATAGTTACTATTCCAGCTCAAAACTGTCTCGATTTGTCATTTGTAAGCCGATTACTTCCTGTGCGAGATCCTCCCCTTCTGCTCTGTAGAAAATAGATCTGGCTTTCTGGCGTATTCTCCACACCCATTGTACCCGTGTCGAAAAATTTCCTTTGAAGGCCTGCTGGCCGAGGTTGTGCTCATACCCGTGTTGGAATGCCCGAACAGTCAACAGTCGTCAGACAAACGGCCACATCACCATTATGACCATTGGCCATTGCTTTATTTATAGCAGATACCGGCATGCCATTCTCTACCAGTGCACTGTCCACCTCTTTTTTTGTAGGGACGACTGTCCTACAGGGCAATAAATTACCTTCTAATATTAAATGCCCATGGACAGCCGCCGTGGTGGGACAGATTCCAGAATTCCTGGGACACCACGGACAGTCTACCTTTGTGTACGTGGGTGTGTGGCTGGGGTGCATCGTGTCCTAAAAAGGCGCGAGGTCCGGCAGCCGTGTGATGGCCCGGCTGCATTGTTGGGTTTAAATAGAGGGAGGAGGTGAACGGCAGGCTCACTCTCTCTCTGATTCAATCCCTCTCTCTCACGGGAGTCGGCGATCCAGGCCACTTTGTCTAAGTCACCTAGGTGAGTGTATGAGATTGTCTTTTTATGCTAATGGTTTGTTCCGCTGCTGGCCCAGGTAAGATGGATACATGAGTGTGTATCTGTGAATTAACAAGCTACTTTGTGTATTAAATGAATACATACTGAATATCAAAGCTCATCTTGTTTTATGCCTTTTATCAATCAAGCTTTTTGAAGTGTTATTTAGCTTTTTCTGCTCAATATAACTACACTTATAACTACACAAAACTTTTTTATTTGTTATGTTGTAGTTACTGAATAATATGCTTTAGGATGAATTACTGAATGATAAAACAAGACTTTAAAGAGTTAAAGGAATAAAATGTCATAGTGTAATATGGGGTCAGGACAAGGTCAACACTTATCGAACAGGACAAACGTCTGCTTTCTTAATTAACCAAGACAAACAAAATGATTGCTTTACAGTTACTACAGTTTTATACAAATTACAAATTGTGTGTGTATGTGTGTGTCTGTATGTGTGTGTGCGTTACATTGACAGCGTGAATAATCATGTGCGACGAGGAAGAGACCACAGCTCTGGTGTGTGATAATGGCTCAGGCCTGGTGAAGGCAGGGTTTGCCGGAGATGATGCTCCCCGAGCTGTGTTTCCCTCCATCGTGGGCCGTCCTCGCCACCAGGTAATCCTGTTCACACACTCTCACACACTTTTATACACTTTTACACACTTACACAGTCTACTATTGGCCTACTAGCTTGGTCTGTCTAGTCAAAATACAAATCATTATTTTAAAATAGGTACATATATACTTGAAATACTATGAGTCTGTAAAGTCTCTTGAAAAGAAATACAAAATAATTTGATTTAAAGGAACAGTTTGACCAAAATGTACACAATGTCTCCTCCAGCAAAGACTTTAGAAGCTTCTTTAGTTTTGAACTTACAAGTAAGCAACATTAAGCTACCAGTTTGCGCACCATGCAAACGCCTTGCAAACATCACACATGGCCAACGATTAATATATTGAAGCCATGACGTAATATTTTGAGCACTTTATGGCCAAAAAATGTTCATGTTGTGATAGAATCATTTTAAACACATGAGTTAATTATTTTGACGAAATGGGTAAAAAAGCATATTGAAAATTTGCTTATGGTGATGTGAGCAATCATTCCAAGATCAATTTAAAGTATAATATTATCAATCATCTCCATGCTTATGTTCCTTTGGTCTGATTCAAATGGTCTCTAAGCTCGATTTCTCATTGATTTTAAAAATACAATAGATCGAGCATAGAGACCATTTGAATCAGACCAAAGGAACATAAGCATGGAGATGATTGATAATATTATACTTTAAATTGATCTTGGAATGATTGCTCACATCACCATACATATATACATATATACATTTATAAGATATATATATATATATATATATATATATATATATATATATATATATATATATATATATATATATATATATATAAAAAGATACTAAGCAAATCAACAAGGGCTGAGAGTGTGATAAGGTTGCCAGTAATTTGTACAATGCTAAACTGGAGGCTCTCGTTTTTACATTACTCATCAGCACCATTAGCCTCATAGTGTAATACTAAAGAAGAACATCGAATGGATCTTGGTTGATTGGCTGCATTTGTAGGATTGGTGAAACTTGCTGGGTAACCTGATTTATTAATACTTCTATAAGTTTCACCACATGCTTTTGTGTGTAATGATTTGTAGCATGAAGAAAACAGAAATGAGTCGAGTGAGAGATTGTGGAGTGGCTAACCGGGTGTTATCTTCCTTCTAGGGTGTGATGGTGGGTATGGGTCAGAAAGACAGCTACGTAGGAGACGAGGCTCAGAGCAAGAGAGGCATCCTCACCCTCAAATACCCCATTGAGCATGGCATCATCACCAACTGGGACGATATGGAGAAGGTACGAGACTTGCATGTGACAAACAGATGGCGTGAAGATGTACGACAGCGCTGCATGATTGAGCGGTTCATAATGAATACTGCTGAATAATAATGAGTGATAATGGAAGAGTTCTGATGAATTTTAGATCTGGCACCACACCTTCTACAATGAGCTGCGTGTAGCTCCTGAGGAACACCCCGTCCTCCTGACTGAGGCTCCACTCAACCCCAAAGCCAACAGGGAGAAGATGACTCAGGTGCACGATTCAGAATGGCACCCATGTCTCTTTTTACATTTAAATGAGTAGCGTAAGAGAGAACTGTTAGAGGAGTGACAGTGAAGATGTTTTGAGGTAGAGTTTCCATTAAAAAAAGTAATCATGAGGGATGAAAGAGCATCTAACTATCATTTCAAAGCAGGGGAACAAATTTCTCTTAGTGTTGCTTTTTTTTAAAATTAAGGACATTAGGAGGACATTTTTCTGAGACTAATGTGACTTGTTTAAACACTTGTTTTACCACAGTGTGTTTTAATTCTAAAAGCTGATTGGTCGTAAGATGTTGAGTCATTTTCTATAACAGCATTTTATATTAATCACAGGTTTATGTGGTTTATTCTATGGCAGACAATCGGCATAATCTAAGACTAATAAGAAGTAGATTTTAAAAACTGTTGTTATTTAAAGAAAAATGCAAAGTTTATATAATGAAAGTATCTGTTCTGAGACATTTATTTAACATTTATGGAAGGAGTCTCCAGTGTCAGCACTTTGTAATTATCAGTAAGTCTAATTAATAATTAGATTTACTGAGTAAGTCTAAATTATTAGTAAGTATAATTAATAAGAAATGCTGCATATTTAAAAATCTTATAAACATCAAAAGTCTGAAACAACTGGAGCTAACTTCTGTTGTGGACGTCCCTGTAACTATAAACA
>NC_030423.2:18818902-18883902 GCF_001660625.3 Ictalurus punctatus
CAGGGTAGGCGAGGCGCATAATTTATTATTATTATTTTTTTTAAACTTTAAGAAAAATATCATATAATGATCTCTGTTTCACCCCTCCATATTTCTTGAAGGCAAAAATGCATTTCCTGAAATGCAGGAAATTGTGATGAATATATACATTTCATACATGTATGCCAATCACATACACACATTAGATATGTAAATATATCTCAATGACATATTTTACAAATACACATACACATGCACATACACACTGTATACATTTTAAACATAATATACATGCAGGTAAATTGTGTAATCTACAGTATACAATGCATATTATATACATTATTTATTCACCGCTTGTTTTTCTTTCATCTTTTACACCTACCGCTCTATTGACTCTACATGCTTGAGTAAAAAAAAAGAAAAAGAAAGTAGTTTAAAGGGTTTTTTTTTCGCACCTTAAAAGCACTTGAATGGACACATAGCTGTAGATGTGTGCCAGCCGTCTCAGCAGGACAGATCTGGGTGACAGATCACCTTTTTGGTGGGAGTTCATTCACAGCAGTGCCGTATAACCAGAGGCTCAGGATCTATTTAAGGGTCAGATAGTCTCTGGTTTTCCTGAATCCAAACATCAATCTTTGTCAGCTCATGCGAGAGCGCTGGAGGTGTGCTCATTTCCTCCTTTAATTAACACTTCAAACTTCTGTTGTAGCTTTGATGAAGGAACGCTAGTGTTTGTGAAAGCGAATGCATTCTCAGTCATTAATTAGTTATATGGCACAAATTCATCGAACATAGAGTGGACTCCAAAAGTCTGAGACCA
Source organism: Ictalurus punctatus (assembly GCF_001660625.3). Classification (NCBI taxonomy): domain Eukaryota; kingdom Metazoa; phylum Chordata; class Actinopteri; order Siluriformes; family Ictaluridae; genus Ictalurus; species Ictalurus punctatus. The sequence goes on from NC_030423.2 coordinate 18,819,705, forward strand.
CACTGAAAATCTGGGATTATATAATTTTTGTTTTTTTTCATTTATAATAGGTTTAAATTATTAATCGCTGGTAAACATCTATGTGATGTTTCACTAAACATAATCACCTGACATGACTGTCACTGATAGGCTGCATGAAACTACAGTCTGGGCTAGATAGAAATCAGCCCCAGCTTTGCTTATTCATACCATTGTGTGTATTTTTACTTATGACCCGGTGTGCTTGTTGTTTTTGGTTCCACAAAAGTTTAAATTCCCATTAACACATTTGTTAACAGCAAGTAAAATAGTCCATTTATACCAAATGGCCCTGCCTAAAGAATTAACTACCTAAAGAATTCTTGAAAGACATTTTTTTTTGTAAGAGTTAACATACACATACAGCATTATACTACTTGATTAACACCTACAGTCAAATACTCTCGATGTTAATTCAAAGTGTATGTGTTCAACACTGTAAAACCCAATGGAAGTGTTAATTCTGCACTTTCGATTTGGCTTTGTACCTACAGTACATACACCCTTTCACACTGTCACTCCGCTGTCTATCTGTAGGTATGGAGTCGGCCGGCATCCATGAAACCACCTACAACGGCATCATGAAGTGCGACATCGACATCCGTAAGGACCTCTACGCCAACAACGTGTTGTCCGGCGGCACCACCATGTACCCAGGTATCGGTGACAGGATGCAGAAGGAGATTACAGCACTCGCCCCCAGCACCATGAAGATCAAGGTAAGACCTACAGCTATGATTAGTGGGTTATGTCAGTGCGTATATCCTTTCCCCATTTTTATCTCTGACCTTTATGAGAACATTGCTGCTGTTGTTTTTTAAAATCTGGGACATTTTTTCCTAATAATGGAAAATAATGTCAACTGTCAAATCCTGTATTTCTCATTTTACAGCAAAAATAATGATTATTTCTTTAATACAGATTTTTTTCATTAAGTTCTTGCATTTTTATAGAACAAAAGTTAATTTTTATATTCCATCCTAAGCTTATTTCCCCAAAAAGAGACCAAGCAAATGTGAGCATGTGCTAAGATGCTCCCATTGATTATACCACTGTGTTCCTGTGCAGATGATCGCCCCACCTGAGAGGAAGTACTCCGTGTGGATCGGAGGTTCCATCTTGGCTTCACTCTCCACCTTCCAGCAGATGTGGATCAGCAAGGACGAGTACGACGAGGCCGGACCCTCTATCGTCCACAGGAAGTGCTTCTAAACACCATGTCCTCTCTGTCCAATTCCCCTGGTCTCTCCTGTCTCCTGTCGTTCCTCCAGGCTCTCATTCAGGAATCCACAAAGTGCTGTTTTGTGTTCAGTGGAAGTGCGCATGTTCAAAAACTCCTGCCTGCAGTACATTGCTCAATAAATGTATTTCGTGTCTTTTGGACCATGCTGGGGATGTCTAGCATTATTGCTTTAGAAGCTTTAAAGGCTACACAACTCTGAAAAACAAACTAGTACAACAGTGTTGAAAAAGTATCATAAACTGTTTATTTTCACTAAATATAACTGGGATTTAACTTGACAAACACTAACAGCTTAACATACAGCCCATATACACAGCATGTAATATGTGTATTATTAAGTCCTGAGATGGGAGATTTTACAAACAAAGTATTAAAAAGGAAGTTTTTAGGCAAAAAAAGTATTGACAAAAACATTTTTTGGTTTGACTTTGGTTTAGCAGCTAAATTGTAAATCAACTCAATGCTTGAAATATTGCAAAGGAAAATAACCACATTTTTTTGCACATAAATTTAGTGCCATGTGTCAATGGATTTTCATTACTGGTCCTTCCTACCAAATGGCAGAAATACTGTAACAGGATGGTGGCAGAGTCTATTTCATGGAAGACTGCGACACAAAGGGCAGCTCCTTGATCACGGTCATGTGACCTGTTGCATAATTTCTGTGTCGTCATCTCAGGATGTGCAGATTAGCTGAGATGATAAGAAGCTGGATAATATTAGTAATTAGTGAGCTGTAGATTCTGTCTCCTAGAGAAAATATCTACATAATTTATGGTGTAGGCTACAAATCATTTTATATTGGAAAGTAGCAAACAAGCTTTTTTTATTTGTTTGTTTGGGGTTTTATTTTTGTTGCACCAAATAACATCAATATGTACAGTATTTTTACCAAGGGCGTTAGCTGAACTGTTAATCATCTGGGGCTGAACCCAGATTCTTCTCCATCAAAAAACCTTTTTAAATGTTCTTATAAATAGACTGCATGCATTTTTTGTTTGTTTCATGTGAGGGTTAATTGCTTAAAAAATGTGAAAATTGGACAAAAAGTTGGATTTATTATAAAACTTGCCTCAGGATTGGCACCCTGTACAGGGTGTACCCCGGCTTGTGCCCGATGCTCCCTGGGATAGGCTCCAGGTTCCCCGTAACCCTGAAGAAGGATAAGCGGTATAGAAGATGGATGGATGGATGGATGGACTTGCCTCAGGTGTTATCACTGTTTGCAGGACTATCAGACAGATAAAATATCAAACATTTTGGCTATCTAACACGATTCTAGGCTAGTTTGGTGTCACTAGCCATGGGGAGCTACAAGTAAGCTATCGCTGTATGGATTTAGCTGCTACAGTGCCATCCATGCAGAGTACCTTATCTGTCCTTATGATCCGCTTATGTCATGTTAATGTAACTTATAAATATTCACAAACTCATATAGACAATTACCCGCCTTGTTTTCCTGCTCAGCATCAGAGGATGATAGTGTTTCACTTTCAACCCTTTTACTGGTTAAAAAAAAAATCTATTTTTCCTCACACTGACTGTGTTAGCTAGCATTTGGCAGAATTGAGAGACTGTCAGCCAATAAGACATGAGTGTTTCCACGTATTTTCCTGTAAACCCAGTCTGATTGGTCTCACCTCCGTTCACTGAAGATGTAAAATTACAGGCGTGTTCTTTTACTTACGTTCAGTAATGTAGTGACAAACCACTCCAAATGGAGAATTATTCGGGGCTGAAGAAAAAAATCTTCAGTGCTACAGCCCTGAATGCCCAGGCTAGGTTACACCCCTGGTTGTTACTGCATTTTAGTACATTGTGTCTGAAGTCTATTTATAAGGCTAACGTAGTTAACAATTAAGGCAAGTTTATAGCTACCAGTTTTGGTACCAGCATAAATCATTACACTCACCTTAAAAAAACATTATCTGGCTCATTAATCTCATAATAAAACAACTGTTTTGTGCTTAGGAAGAAAGTGATTCAGCTTCAAGATGGCTGCAAGAGGGATTTTAGCTATGTGATTTTTTTTTTTTTGGTGGGAGTTGTCATTTTTACATAATCTCAGATGGATTTTTCTCCATGAAGACCACTGGATGGCAGGCTACTGCAGGGTTTAAGACACCAGATCCATTGGACGTAGAGTAAACATCAGTCATTTAATTATAAAACAGAGTATTTTTATACACCTGTAAAGTGGCAAGTCATTAAAACCTGAATAACTGTAAATTTGATCAGTAATGATTTCCATTACTAAATGACTGACATGGTTCAGTTTCACATGCTGGGATGACTCTAGTCTTTTAGAGAAAGTGTTCGAATTACTACTGTTTTCTTGTTTAAAAAAATAATCCAAGAATCAATCTTTCTAAAAACTATAATAATGTAACCATAAAATAAATAAGTGATTAAAATAAGATAATATAGGAATAAGGAAGTGGGTAAAGACGGGAACTGTAGCTTAAAGTGTAATTATTATTTCAACTGTAAATAATATAAAAATTAATTCAAAAATTGAAAACAAACAAACTGATAAATCAACCAATCAGTCAGTAAATAATAGAACAGACATAAAGCTTGAGAAAAGCAAAAGTATAATTTTTAGAATCCTTATTTATTTATTTTTACTATTTCAGGATGATGTAACTGTTGCTTTGGGTAAATCACACTCAGTTGTTTTATTGTAGTTTATTTCACATATATTTAAATCCTAGATTTTGAGGCTGAACCCTTATTTACAGAGTTATGCTGCCAAAAAATAGAGACAAAAATTGACATAAAAGGAACAGAATGCATAACATCACCAAATAATACATGAGCAGGGTTTATGCTGGGTTTTGGTCTTCTCTGGTGTTTTTGTAGGCAAAATTTTCATCATCTCCCCTGTACATCAGAGAAATGAGGTCAGCGCAATGTAGGCCAGAAGCATAGCTGCCATTCTGTGGGCAAACTTAAACACAGAACACTCTCTATTTCTCTCTCATACACACCGAGGGAGACAGCATCGTTTTTAGACATCTCACAGGTCAAAATAAGGAGAGCAATGACCCAGTGCTGTTGTGATGAAGGATGGTTTTATCTCACCTATAGAAATATTTTCAGCTGACACTTTTGAAAAAGGTTCTATCTTGATTCGGAGAAACACATTTGTCAAGGAGTGAAAACACTTTCCAGCCATTTACTGAAGACAGACCCAATATTAATGGGTAGAGATGGTATATAATACACAAGGCATTTCTTATTGTACTACTTCAAATGACCCACCCATCACCTGTGTTTCTACACGCACCGTCAAGACCTACTTTTGCAGCTTGAGCACGTTGTGAATAATCACTGTTGTAGTGGAGGAATGATTCTGTCCCAAATCTCTTACATCACGTCTGACACTGACAAAGCTAGGTAAAGGTAAAAAGAGACAAACAGATAAAAAAATGTGAGTGTAAAGGAATGAGGGCAAAAACCGATCGACAGTAGGATCAAACCGAGCTCAGGGTGATTGCCAGTGTGCCAAGGAAGTCGAGTGAGGAAGCTTGCTCCAGCTGTGTAGTGTAAATTTCCACCTCCCATCTGTCATACACACAGTCTGTCCTTACAGTGATTATCAAGTATGATCACACAGGCTTATCTGTATTAAAAAATCAAGCCAGAAAAACAATAAGAAAGAAAGACAGATTGCTAACAAGATAACAAGGAAATCCTAGAGTATGTCTAAAGATGAGATGGCTATATATGTGTGTGTGTGTGTGTGTGTGTGTGTGTGTATATATATATATATATATATATATATATATATATATATATATATATATATATATATATATATATATATATATATATATGTGTGTGTGTGTGTGTGTGTGTGTGTGTGTGTGTGTGTGTGTGTGTGTGTGTGTGTGTGTGTGTGTGTGTGTATTCATATGTCACATGATGGAGGTTTTGAAATTCACAGGTCAAATATCATCCAGATAAAGTCAAGTAGCTACCAGAAGCAAATCAAAGACATGTCTTTCATGTCCCATGTCCTGTCCACTTAAGTGAATAGTTTTTTCTGCCATTTTATTTGTCTTAGGTCTAACTGCTGTTATATCTAAAACAAACAAAAAAAAAACATAAATGTGTAGTTTTTAGGTATCTCACATTTAGCTAAAAATCATAAATGCTCTGACTAAACAATAAATATCGTTGCCTCTGGAACAATTAGAGCAGTTTTTAGATTATATAGTAAGATGTTGCACCAACATTAAAATGTAAAAATTAAATAAATAAATTTGCACCTAGTGCTGTTTCTTGAGTTCAAGAGTGACAAGGAACCTCTCCGTTTTTACAAGGCATTCAAAATCGCAGCTTTGTTCTACATCACAAGTAGGATACATTTGCATATTATGTGCATACTCACTATGTTTTCAGTCAGCAGAGTGCAAGCAAATGGTTCGTGTTGGGGAAAAAAACAACTTATGTACTACTAGTGTAAAACTTGTGTCAATAAACAACAAGCAGATTTTAAAAAATCTCCTTGTGAACATGTGATTATATATAGTTTATGTGACTTTTCTGTAAGGAATTTGAACAGCTTAAGTATCCAACTCCAATTAGGTTGGAGTGACTGCAAGTCTTAAGAAAAAAAAAACAGTCTTCCACACACTATAACATTTTGCTTCTTCTTTCTCATAATATACATCTAATATCGCCCTTTTGCACATTTTTCTGGGCATAAGCTTCAGAATCCTGATAGTTGCAATACAGACATACAGACTTCATATAAATCCATAATGAACTCTTTCACAATATCTGTTGTTACCCAGATGAGGATGGGTTCCTTTCTGAGTCGGGTTCCTCTCAAGGTTTCTTCCTCTTAAAACATCTTAGGGAGTTTTTCCTTGCCACCGTCGCCACTCAGTGGCTTGCTCAGTTGGGATAAATTCGCACCTTTAATATCTGTATACCATGTTGATATTTCTGTAAAGCTGCTTTGAGACAATGTCTATTGTAAAAAGCGCTATACAAATAAAATTGAATTGAATTGAATTGAATTGAATCTGTGTGACTCTCTTGATGCCAGTTTCTGATTCAAACCTTTTTTTCACATCTTGTCTCTAAAGGTTATCCAACAATTTTGTTTAGCACAGCACACGGCAAACAAGAAATTCTACCACATTTTCCCAGCATGCTTCTGAAAAGGTATGTGCTTGGTCGTTTTCAGCGTCACTCACACACCCTCTTGCTGTAAAAGTAGGCAGGGCTTGGCCATGTTATGTGATGAAATGTACCAGACTCTCTAGTAAAAGCTAGAGTCCTGGTTTGTGATACTACAAGGTCACTTGAGAAGCAGCAGCTATGAGTGAACTGATGATTATTAATGAATATAGGAGTGGTCTGCTAATGGATATCAATGTGTAGTTAGAGGACCTAGTGGACATGAAAGCGAGAGGCAGAGACCAACACAAATTGCCAGAAATCAATACAATATAGCATTTGAATCTCAGGTGTATCCTATACTGTGTGTGAGTGGGTGTGTGCGTCCTTCTGTGCTGTTTATATTCGCTCTAGATTTTCTTTTTAGAGTTCATATCCCCCCTCCTCCCTCAGTGCATATCTAACTCTCACAGTATCTGGGCATCACTCCCTCTAACACCGCTGAGCGCTCCCTCACTCCCTTCCTCAATCCCTCCCTCTCTCACATCCTCCCTCCCTCCCTCCCTTGATCCCTCTCTCCACACAGACCCTGGCTGTTCGCGCCCAGTTGTGGTTGGATTTGTGGACTTTGCGCTGCTTGTCAACGCAGGGATGCTGTTACGGAGTGTGTGAGAGTGCCTGCAGCTGTGGGTGAGTGCTGATCTTCTTTTACTGTATCTAGCTTTCCTTCTTGGTCTTGATGCAGTAGTTTGATTTCACAGCAATATCATTATCACAGTGTTGAATGAACACCTGCAGTACTGTATTAGAGCCTACACTTGTAGGTGTTCATTCATCACTCAGGATCTTTACTGCACTGTTTGCATAGCAGCTTGTGTACTTTCTCCACATGTAGTTTGCTAATCTACAAAAACTTACCCCATTTCTGCCCAGGATAAATTACAATGCTGCAAAAGTGCAGCACAGTTTATAGTACATCCATACAGTAACTTTATACTGCTGTGGCACATGCTTCATTTCATAATTCCTATTTTTATCCTGGAATCGATTGATTCTGGAAGATCTTCAAAGTCTTCATTATTTATTTTGCGCTGCTTATTGCAAAGAGATATCAAAACATTGTCATTTTTCTGCATAATCTCCTTTTCGTTGATGCAAACGTACCGGAGTCTGCATTCCTTTAGAACAAAAAAAATCAATTAAATCTTAATTTATGTCACACTTTTAAGGTTTCCAGTTGACTCACCCTCCTACTTTTTGTCTTAACAATCTTATGAAGTATGATCTGGACAAGGCGTAGAAACTGTATAGTAGGCTTAATTTTTTTTGTGCTAGGAAAGATCAGTATTTGTTTTTTTTATCGTGTTGTAAATTGTGTTTTGGAGTCTCTGGGTCTATAGCTTCCCTTATTTACTGTCTCCTCCTTAGGGAATAAGAGGAAATGAGCATCCTGCTGTGCTGAGGATGGGAGAATAATTTAATACTGATTCAGTGATATTGGTAGATAAATTGCTTAAATTGCAGATACATTTTTTAAAAAATTGCTTACACTGCGCGGTTCATTGAGAATGCTTTTACTGAGACATGTATTTACTATTTTATCTATTTTTTCAAATATTATTACTATTGCTGCTACTATGCTGGATTACAACATTAAACATGACCAAGACGTCATCAAGGCTTATTAAGTGTCATAGCAGTGTTTATGTGTTGATGTAAAACAAATATCAGATCATTAGTAAGTCTCCTACATTGTTTCTTATTTAACCAAGCGATATACATATTTATCTTTAGTGGCTGATTGTAGTTGACCACATTCCTTTCAAGAGGCATGCAAGGGCGAAAGTTAAATAATAATAATAAAAAAATCATTTATTTAATCAGCTACCCTTAAAACAATATCCGAGCTTCATTTCCTTTCAGTCAATCAGTCATTTCAATCATTAGATTTGAAAACACCTGGAGTTTATTATGTGTTATTATGGTTTATATCGCAGCACTGTTGAAGTCTCGGTTCTGATTGGTCAGAAGGTGTTGATTCATTTTCATTAAAAGCAGCTCAGGCAGCTTTTCTGGCTGCAAGGCAAACCATACGTTTATATTAACGCACTCGTTCTAATGTGTTATTGTTTCTATAGTAACCACATTTTCCAAAGGACATGTATGGTGGAAGCTCCTCATAATCTAAGGCTAATACTTAACAGATTAAATACTTGTTATTTAACAAATGAAAAACTCATAATCGTTGATATGGTTTAGTTTTCTATAAGGATATGTTTATGTAACTTTTACGGAAGGAGTCTCCAGTGTCAGAGCTTAGTAACATCATGAAATAGATAGAGAGAGAGAGAGTTGTTAATAATAGCTGTTATAAGTGAGAACAGGAACTAACTTGTTTCATGGGGGTTCTATGACATTAAATGTAACTATAAACAGATAAAATGTATTATGACATTATTTAAGTAATAAAAATTGAAATAATGGCTGCAACTTGCTGAGGTTTAAGAGAACTTTGTGACATGGTGCTATCAGAAAATAATCAACTTTAGAGTGGTAACAGTAACTCTGTTTTGTGTCAGTCCACATCACACCACCCCGTCACTGATTATTTTTCTATCACAGCATTCCCCCAAGTGTGTTATTCCTTCCTTAATCACTATTATTGCCACATGCCAAAGCAAAATGATATAGAATTTGAGTCAAATAAAATAAGCTAAATCTTTATGGATCTTATGAACTAGTCACGATCAGATTCTCATCTGACTCTAAATGAATGCTTTAATAAAGGCAGGTGCAATTGGATGGTAAAGCTATGTAGATAAAATACTCACAGACTGTGCTAAAGTTAACTGTAAAAAAATAAAGCAAATATATAGGGATTTTCAGTTTAGGTGTGATTTTGATTGTTTTATTAGAATAAAGTCATAACACACGGCGGGATCCGGATCGTGCTTTTATATGCTGGGGTAGTGTGATACAGCTGATCAAGCTGGAAGTGTGTTATTCCACTTATAACACAGTGATTTTCCAAGATTGCATTTTTAAAAATATACTGTATTATTATATTGATGTTGTTTATTAATATACAACACTTTGTGATTTTAACTGCATGTAGTTACATTTAATGTAATGGAAGGTCCATGTTCCTGTCATCACTTGCATTATAGATAGCTCTAAACAGTCATTCAGCTCTCCAGCTGAATTAATCTCTTGACGTTAATGAGACCCCGGCTTGTTATGTGACTGAGAAACCAGAAATCATAAACTCCACGTTCCACATTAGGAAACCACTGACTGTTACAAAGTGCTGACACTGGAGACTCCTACCATAAATAATTAATACTGTAAACCTCCCCTTAATGAAAATGTCACCATATACAGTAAATTATATGTTTTCTTTCTTTTTTTTTAATGTTTATTATTAGACTTAGATTATGTGTCCTTGTGAGCTGTTACTATAGAAACAACATAGAAACATAATTTTAGAATGAAAGCATTAATAGAAACCTTTGATTTGAATTACAGCTGGCACTGCTGTCAAAAAAACAAAAATGAACACCTTCTGATTCAAGAATTCAACCATTCTGCGGTATATTTAATTATCGTTTCTGGATTCATTTATACCTATTCTTTGGTTACATTTTCTAAACTTAGAATATTTCAAATTATGTAATTTAAACAATGTAAAATGCTAATATATAGGGTTTTCAAAAAAAACTTTGACTAGCAGTGTAAATGATAAGCGTGATAAGAATGAATATAAATGTAGATGTGTTTCATGTAAATGCTATGCATTTATGTTAAACCAGGCATGTTAAATGTATGTAAATAAGGGGCTGTTGGGTGAGCAAATTCATCCGCTCTGCTCAAATCGGCACTAATTTTGATATCTAATCAATCAGCTGTGGAATACTTCATCCATGATTCTTATATATGCTTTAATTTATGATTCTTTCCAGCCATTTCTGCTGGTTTTGGACCTTCAGAATTTCTTTCAAGGTGTTCAGTTCAGTCCATTATAACACACTGCATCCTTTGTAGAAGGTGAATCCCATAATTTAAAGCCTGTTTATCAGCATCCTCACAAAGTCACCCGTCCTGCTGTGACGCATATAGCTCACATGTTATAAACCTGCTCATACTAAAGCCAATTCAGGTGATTAATACTCAATTTTACAGACATCACAGTAGATAAATGATAAATGATTCTTATCTGATTTCGACATTTATGAAGGTATCAGATGATAAATGACTGTATATAAATCAAGGGCTGCAGTATCTTGTTTGCACCTTCAGAAATAGTGAAGCTTAAGTATGATATTGTAAATGATATTTGAGTTCGCTATAAATTTAAGCACCCTTTGCTCTTGCTCTATATCTTTCTCTGTTATGTAGTACGGCTTTGATAGTGATTGCGTGAGCCCCTTTAGGGTTTAAAGTTGTTGTTTTTTTTTTTTAGTTTTATCTGTTGAACAAACATTAGGAAAATAAATAAAGCTAGAGAAAAATTTATGGGACATTTACCATGAAATCTGCTTCGTACATATTTAATAGGAGTGTAACGATTCATAGTGAAACGATGCATATAGAGTCAATAATGTCACAATGTTCAACATGGAAATGTGCAATCTGTAGTGTAGAAATCAGCATTTTTCAGCAATCAATTTCACGTGTAATACACTAGCATTGTTTAAACAGAAAAAGGACCTATGTTCCACAACCCAAGGTTAACATATATAGAGTGCACGCTGGTCATGTGATCATGTTCTTTTATGGAGAGCCTGTGAGCTCTGCAATTCTTTGATTGCAATGACCACCACACATTAGACTCTATGCTTTTAAAAAGGGCTCTTCAGTAGCTTTCAAACATCACCAAAGACCCTTGAAAACCAGCCAGTTTAGCTGACTTTGGAGCTCTATTTGTGCTACAGGGCTCATTATGTCATTTTCCCTTTCTTTACTGAGTCAAAATTTTTGGGAGAATTTATAGATTTATTTTTCAGATATGGTGAAGCTATCTGTAGTACATTTTGTTTCTAATATTAAACCTTTGTTTCTAGCGATTTTTGATTCATGTAGTTTTATACAGACAAAAATGCACACTGTTTTACATTGTTTATGATTCAGAAATGAAAAAATTTTTTTTGCAGTCATACACTTCTTTCAGATTTTGTTCAAAATATTATGAGAATCGAAACGAATTGAAATAATGAGCAGATTGTATCAATACACCCCTAACATTTAATATAGCTTTAGTGTATGTGATAACTATTTGATGGATAACCTCCTGTTTGAAATTGCACTGAAACATTCCGATTGCATTTGACTCTTTTGGTATCCCAGAGGGTTGCACAACACATTGGAAAATTGATGCTTGGTCTTTTTAAGAGACTAGTTTTTAGGTCAGCATTATACAGACACAATGTATTATGCACACTGTGTTTCCTTCTCCTTCCTCCTGCTTGGGATGTGGGTCTCCTGGGCTTTCTGAGCTGTAACTCCATAGCAACGAAGGAGACAAATGCCACCGGTGACATCTCGGAGCGTAATCAGAGTCACATTGCATTGTGCCGCAATGTTGAGCCTCTGGAGTTCAAAGACATTTTAATTGGGTTTCTAGCCACCTGGATATGTTGTACCAATTTTGAATTTGCCTGTAAGAAAACTTAAATGGAACAGACAAAAACTCAAAATGCATTTTTCAAGATTTTGCATGATAAAAAAAAAATATACAGAGATGATGATGTGGATGATGTTTGTAATACTCTTAGTGTGTCATTCGCACTAATAAAGTGCACGGCAAGTCTGATAAAAGAGAATAATCACAAAACGTACACAAATTTAATGTACCAGAGTACACTCAACATAAGGAGCTAAGACCAGGAATGAGAAATGGAAATAGATAAAACACAACTAGATTAGGGAAAGTCACAGCTTGGTAATGCAGCTTTGGAGCTATAGACATACAATAGAGTGCCCTCTACTAATATTGGCACCCTTGGCAAATATGAGCAAAGAAGGCTGTGAAAATTTTCTTTATTGTTTAACCTTTTGATCTTTAAAAGAAAATAAAAAATCCCCAAAAATACTCTGCTCTCATGGATATCAAACAATTGCAAACAAAACACAGGTTTATATATATAAAGAAATTGTTAAATATAGGTGTGCAACAATTATTGGCACCCTTTTAGTCAATACTTTGTGCTACCTCCCTTTATAAAGATAACATCTCTGAGTCTTCTCCTAATGCCTGATGATCTTGGAGAATACATGGCAAGGGATCTGAAACCATTCTTTCATACAGAATCTCTCCAGATCCTTCAGATTTCAAGGTCCACACTGGTGGACTCTCCTCTTCAGTTCACCCCAGAGGTTTTCTATGGGATTCAAGTACAGGGGACTGGGATGGTCAGGGCAGGACCTTGATTTTGTGGTCAGTAAACCATTTTTGTGTTGATTTTGATATATGTTTTGGATCTTTGTCCTGCTGGAAGATCCAACGATGGTCCATGATGCCATGTATCTTAACAAAATGTCCAGGTCCTCTGGCAGAAAAACAGCAGCACCATATTTAACCGTGGGCATGAGGTGCTTTTCCATATGGCTCCCTCTCTATGTGCACCAAAATCACCTCTGATGTTTATTTCCAAAAAGCTCTATTTTGGTTTCATCTGACCATAGAACCCGATCCCATTTGAAGTTCCAGTAGTGTCTGGCAAACTGAAGACGCTTGAGTTTGTTTTTGGAAAAAAGTAGAGGCTTTTCTTTCTTTCTTGAAACCCTTCCAAACAACTTGTGGTGATGTAGGTGACTTCAGATTGTAGTTTTGGAGACTTTCTGACACCAAAAAGCAACTAACTTTTTCAATTCTCCAGCTGTGATCCTTGGAGATTTTTTGGCCACTCGAACCATCCTCTTCACAGTGCATTGAGACGATATAGACACATGTCCAATTCCAGGTTGATTCATAACATTTCCAGTTGACTGGAACAGCTTAATTATTGCCCTGATAGTTTAAATGGACATTTCCCATGCTTGTGCTATTTTCTTACAGCTACTTCCCATTTTGTGAAGCTCAACAACCTTTTGCCGCACATCACAGCTATATTCCTTGGCCTATGTGTTACCTCATATTTATACGCCTGTGAAACAGAAGTCATGGTTGACTGCAAAAATAAGAAGCAAGTGCGACAGTCAGAACTGTGTCTCCAGAAGAAAAGTCTCCAGAAGAACTGTGTCTCCAGAAGAAAAGTCTCCAGAAGAACTGTGTCTCCAGAAGAAAAGTCTCCAGAAGAACTGTGTCTGGTTCTGCAATATGCTCAGTAAAAGTCATTAGCTAATTTCCTTATAAAACTGCACAAATTGTTCACATCAAATGTTGACTTTGTTTCATTTCTAATTTGTTTCTGCTCTTTATAGTATTTTTTAAATGTAGAAACATTTCATTTTATTTTTTGAAGGTATCTTTGCTCTACAGCATGTCTTTGCATGTGCCTAAGACTTTTGCACAGTACTGTATCTTGATGACGTATCGGTATAACTGTTTCAAATTTACGCTGTAAAAATGCTTATTATTTGTGCATCTCCTGTTGTAGTGAGCGTAGCACAAAATGTTGATCATCTGTCATTGCAATCACAATCTAAATGAAAGTAACATCATTATTAATCAAATCTGCTGCAGAACAGCCGCTGCATCTGACACCGAATCAAAGGGCAAAGGGCAAAAGGCCGAAATATTGGACACGCAGACTTTGTTATCGAATGCATTCAATTAATGACGTTGTTTTTAGCCATAACTAATTCTTTTTTTACTTTATGTACTTCATACCGGCTTTTAGCAGACCCATATCCATGTACTCAGCCCTTTCTTTGAAATCTTTGAACAGAGAAGTGTTCTCTGAAGCGGCCCGGTGATTGCATTAATGCTGTTCTTAAAAATAAATAAATAAATAAATAAAAAACCAATCCGGGGGAAAAAGCTTTTTGCAACATTATGATAATTATCATTAGTGTTGTTTTTCAGAGGACAAAATCTCTACCAGTTTTGCTGCCAATTTTTTGGCACACTGCAGTTCCTGGTCAATGTAATGATTCCCTCCAGCCATACACGGATCTCTTATAATTACCGCACCAGGACAGGCACTCAGTGCCAGCATTGTCCCTCAAGGATAAGAAGAGAGAAAAAACACTTTTTCTGTGCTGTAGTGTCCACTTTCCAGCCTCGGCTGATTGATGAACCTACTGGACAGCCAGTCAGTGGCCCTAACACACACACACACACACACACACACACACACACACACACACACACACACACACATACACAAAAGGCTTCAAAGCTTCGACTTTTCCTCTTCTCCTACATCTCCACAGAAGATGGGCTCCGAGCACCTTTTACAGCTGCTGACTGTTTTGTGCTTTACATTGATTGTGGATGCCAAATAAATCATTAAAACAGATTAGTGCGAGGTGTAAATTGATAATGTACCGTCAAAAATGAATCCGTGATGAGGAAAAATAAAACGCCTCGAGATCAAAAGCTGAACGAAAGATTTTGATTATGAGGAGATAACCAGAGAACAGCATTCAAGTAGCCATACACAATTTTTAAAAAATTAAAAAATTAAACAGGGTTGAATAAAAAATTGTTGAATTTTGAATCAAATGATTGCTCAGAAATCTGTGCGTTAACATGAACGATTAAGTTTAAGTTAACACACAAATTCTAAAACGTTATCGTTTCTTAGTTAAAAACTCATATACAGGGTTTTATACATTGGATGCACCATATAATCTAAGACTAATGTATATATATATATATATATATATATATATATATATATATATATATATATATATATATATATATATATATATATATATACAGTGAGGGGAAAAAGTATTTGATCCCCTGCTGATTTTGTACGTTTGCCCACTGACAAAGAAATGATCCGTCTATAACTTTAATGGTAGATTTATTTGAACAGTGAGAGACAGAATAACAACAAAAAAATCCAGAAAAACGCATGTCAAAAATGTTATAAATTGATTTGCATTTTAATGAGGGAAATAAGTATTTGACCCCTCTGCAAAACATGACTTAGTACTTGGTTTAAAAACCCTTGTTGGCAATCACAGAGGTCAGACGTTTCTTGTAGTTGGCCACCAGGTTTGCACACATCTCAGGAGGGATTTTGTCCCACTCCTCTTTGCAGATCTTCTCCAAGTCATTAAGGTTTCGAGGCTGACGTTTGGCAACTTGAACCTTCAGCTCTCTCCACAGATTTTCTATGAGATTTAGGTCTGGAGACTGGCTAGGCCACTCCAGGACCTTAATGTGCTTCTTCTTGAGCCACTCCTTTGTTGCCTTGGCCGTGTGTTTTGGGTCATTGTCATGCTGGAATATCCATCCACGACCCATTTTCAATGCCCTGTCTGAGGGAAGGAGGTTCTCACCCAAGATTTGACGGTACATGGCCCCGTCCATCGTCCCGTTGATGCGGTGAAGTTGTCCTGTCCCCTTAGCAGAGAAACACCCCCAAAGCATAATGTTTCCACCTCCATGTTTGATGGTGGGGTTGGTGTTCCAGGGGTCATAGGCAGCATTCCTCCTCCTCCAAACACGGCGAGTTGAGTTGATGCCAAAGAGCTCCATTTTGGTCTCATCTGACCTCAACACTTTCACCCAGTTGTCCTCTGAATCATTCAGATGTTCAGTGGCAAACTTCAGACGGGCATGTATATGTGCTTTCTTGAGCAGCGGACCTTGCGCGCGCTGCAGGATTTCAGTCCTTCACGGCGTAGTGTGTTACCAATTGTTTTCTTGGTGACTATGGTCCCAGCTGCCTTGAGATCATTGACAAGATCCTCCCGTGTAGTTCTGGGCTGATTCCTCACTGTTCTCATGATCAATGCAACTCCACGAGGTGAGATCTTGCATGGAGCCCCAGGCCGAGGGAGATTGACAGTTCTTTTGTGCTTCTTCCATTTGCGAATAATCGCACCAACTGTTGTCCCCTTCTCACCAAGCTGCTTGGCAATTGCTTGTAGCCCATTCCAGACTTGTGTAGGTCTACAGTCTTGTCCCTGACATCCTTGGAGAGCTCTTTGGTCTTGGCCATGGTGGAGAGTTTGGAATCTGATTGATTGCTTCTGTGGACAGGTGTCTTTTATACAGGTAACAAGCTGAGATTAGGAGCACTCCCTTTAAGAGTGTGCTCCTAATCTCAGCTCGTTACCTGTATAAAAGACACCTGGGAGCCAGAAATCTTTCTGATTGAGAGGGGGTCAAATACTTTTTTCCCTCATTAAAATGTAAATTAATTTATAAAATTTTTGACATGCGTTTTTTAAAATTTTTTTGTTGTTATTCTGTCTCTCACTGTTCAAATACAACTACCATTAAAATTATAGAATGATCATTACTTTGTCAGTGGGCAAACGTACAAAATCAGCAGGGGATCAAATACTTTTTTCCCTCACTGTATATATATAATTTTTTGTAACTGTGTTGTTTAACAAAGTAAATGTAAAATTCTTAATATGTTGACGTTTTTTGTTAGGAGATGTTTATTTAAATTTTATGGAGCGAGTCTTTATGGAGCGAGGCTGTCATTGCTTTCTAACAATCATGGTGCTTTATACAATTTCCCAGCACATGAAAGTCTTCTGGACAGAGGACAGACACTTTTGGAGAGAGAGAGAGAGAGAGAGAGAGAGAGAGATGTTGGTGAAGGAGCAGCTGTTTATGATTGATATAACACTAAGTGATAACAGGAAGCAACTTGTCCCGTGGATGTTCCATGACATTAAATGTTACTATACACAGTTAAAAACTGCAATGTGTCATTCATTAATAACTTGGCAACTCACTGTGGTAGAAGTGGAATAACACACTTTGCAGTGTGCTCTTATACAAAAATAATACACTTCAGGGTGATAACGCAATTATTTTTTGTATATATAGTAAGCATGGTCCTTCTTGTGTTATTCCTTACTTCTTGTACACTGTCATGTTTTTAATAATGACTCAGTATATCTTACACTACTGTGTGAAAGTGTGTGAGATTGGAGTTTACTGTATTTCCTGCCTGCAGCATGGGGAAGCTTCAGGATGATGCGTTTCTGCTGCGCCACCTCAGTGTTGCTGTGTGGTGGAGTTTTGAAGTCTCGCTTTTCTGTCCTATTTTAAAGCTGCAGTCTGTTGCTCTGAATCCACCTGGGGAAAGGCGAGCACACACAGATCCAGGCCAAGTAACCATCTCTCTCCCTCTCTCCCTCTCTCTCTCTCTCTCTCTCTCTCTCTCTCTCTCTCCTCCCTCTCTCCCCTACTGTTTTAGTTTTTCAATTCAATGTACTTTACTGACAAGTCCAGTGTTGCCAGAACAATTACATCTCAACTGTGATAATAATGCTAACAGAACTCTCTCTCTCTCTCTCTCTCTCTCTCTCTCTCTCTCTCTCTCTCTCTCTCTCTCTCTCTCTCACACACACACACACACACACACACACACACACACACACACACACACACACACACACACACACACACACACACAAAGCTGGATGCACTCAACTGTCTAGAACGTCTTTGTACGATGTAATATTTATTATGATACCTCTTCACTGGAAAGGACACACATGTTCCAGCATGTCAAGGCCCCTGTGCATAAAGCGAGCTCCATGAAGACATGGTGTGTCAAGGTTGGAGTGGAAGAACTGAAGTGTGCTGCACAGAGCCCTGACCTCAACCCCACTGAACACCTTTGGGATGAACAGGAACACTAACAGTCATGTTCCAAAATCTAGTGCAAAGCCTTCCCAGAAGAGCAAACAAGACTGACTCCATATTAATGTCCATGGTTTTGGAATGGCATGCTCGACAAGCACATGGTCAGGTGTCCACATACTTTTAGCTCTATAGTGTATATCCTTAGCTAGCAAATGAAATATCTTGTGGTTGCCTTCTTATGCAGGAAGTATTCTACCACCCACTTCTCTCTCTCACTCTCTCCCCATCTTTTACTCTCTTTACATCTCAGTCTGTTTCTTTCATTCTCACTGTCTTTCTCAGCCTTCCTCTGTTTCTCTTTCTCTGCATCTCTCTGTGTGTATCACTCTGTCCGACTCTCTTTCTGTCTCTCTCTCTATCTGTTTCTCTTCCTCCACAGCTCTCTGTGTGTATCACTCTGTCCGACTCTCTTTCTGTCTCTCTCTCTATCTGTTTCTCTTCCTCCACAGCTCTCTGTGTGTATCACTCTGTCCGACTCTCTCTCTGTCTGTTTCTCTTTACATCTCTCTGTGATTGTCACTCTGTCTGACTCTCTTTTAGTCTCTCTCACTCTCTCTCTATCTGTTTTTCTCTACAGCTCTCTGTGTATATCACTCTGTCTGACTCTTTCAGTCTCTCTCTCTATCTGTTTCTCTTTCTCTACATCTCTCTGTGATTGTCACTCTGTCTGACTCTCTTTCAGTCTCTCTCTCTATCTGTTTTTCTCTACAGCTCTCTGTGTATATCACTCTGTCCGACTCTTTCAGTCTCTCTATCTGTTTTTCTCTACAGCTCTCTGTGTATATCACTCTGTCCGACTCTTTCAGTCTCTCTATCTGTTTCTCTCTACAGCTCTCTGTGTATATCACTCTGTCCGACTCTCTTTCAGTCTCTCTCTCTATCTGTTTCTCTTTCTCTACATCGCTCTGATTGTCACTCTGTCTGACTCTCTTTTAGTCTCTCTCTCTCTCTCTATCTGTTTTTCTCTACAGCTCTCTGTGTATATCACTCTGTCCGACTCTTTCAGTCTGTCTCTGGCTCTCTTTCTCTACAGTTCTCTGTGCTAGTCTGTCTCCCTTTCTTACTTTCTGCTTCTTTCTATTTCTCTCTGTACTCACACTCTATGACTATATCTGACTTTTTTCTGTCTCTCTCTCTCTCTTGTTCTCTTTTTGTACATCTCTCTGTTCTCATCTTTCTCTCTGTTTCTCTTTTCCGGCATTTCTCTGTACTCGTCTGTCACTCTGTCTAAATCTCTTTCCCCATCTCTGCTTCTGTCTTTCTCGGCCTTTTTTCTCTTTCTCTCTCGTTTTTATGTATCTTTCAGCATCCACATGTCTTGCTCTCCATCTCTGTCTACCTTTCTTCTCTCTGTCTGGCCCCCTCTATAAATGTTTTTCAATCTCTAACTCTCCTCTTTTATCATCTCTGTCTCTCTTCTCTGTTTCTGCATACAGTATATCCCTTCTTTTCTCACATTTCTCTCTCCTCTCTTTCATCTTCTTATTTTTGTCCCCTCACAAACTCTTCTCTCTCTCTCTCTCTCTCTCTCTCTCTCTCTCTCTCTCTCTCTCTCTCTCTCTCCATTTCTCTCTTTCTTAAAACATCTCTCATTGTTTCTGTATTTA
Organism: Ictalurus punctatus; assembly: GCF_001660625.3. Classification (NCBI taxonomy): domain Eukaryota; kingdom Metazoa; phylum Chordata; class Actinopteri; order Siluriformes; family Ictaluridae; genus Ictalurus; species Ictalurus punctatus. The sequence continues at coordinate 18,839,497 of NC_030423.2, forward strand.
TCTCTCTATGTCTATCTCTGATCATCTTTCTATTTTGTCTTCCTCTCTGTTCCTCTTTTCTCAGTTTCTTGTTCTCTGCCAGGCTTCGTCCTTCATCTCTCTCCTTCTCTCTCTCAATATTTATTCCACCTTTCGTTCCATCGTCCATCGTCTCTGTCTGTCCATCTGTCTTTCCTTTTCAAGCCTCTTTCTCCTTTCCTGTTCCTTTATCACCATTTTGGCATATATCCCTTCTTTTCTCCATTTTCTCTCTCCTTTTTTCAGCTCTTCATTTTTTCTCGATTATTCCATTTATTTTATCTCATTGATCTGTTTGGCCTTTGCTCTCTCTCTCTCTCGCTCTCTCTCTCTCGCTCTCTCTCTCTCGCTCTCTCTCTCTCGCTCTCTCTCTCTCTCGCTCTCTCTCTCTCTGTACTGCTTCTCGAACTCTAGATCTTTCTATGGCCCCAATCAATTCTTCCCCCCCTCTCTCTCTCTCTCTCTCTCTCTCTCTCTCTCTCTCTCTCACACACACACACACACACACACACACACACACTGATTGTTCAGCCTAGTTTTTATAATCATCCCTGTTTTCATTAGTGTTGTCCTCTCACTTCTGTCTTTATGTTTTACGAGGTTGTTAAACGTGTAATACTGTGAAGACATCTTCACTATTGGATCTGCAGCACTCTTGGGTGATGCCGTAACTTATTTATGAAATATTAAAGGTTCTCCTTGGCAGATGGTTCAGCCTTGTCGATTGTTTCCTCTCTGAGAATCTTCCTCCTCTGGCAAGTGCTGTCAGAGATCACGGCTTTCTGAAAATGACACATTTCTGCCCTTAGGGCGTGTGTGTGTATGTGTGTGTCTGTGTGTGTGTGTGTACTTTGCCCCTTTTGGCTGGCGCTGGGCATTTTCTCTGTGGCACTGCTTTGGAAAATGAAAATTGATGCTTCTTTTTTTTTTTTTTTTTTTTGGGAAAAGTCGTATCTTTCGTACAGGGAATTTGAACAGTAAATCTGTTCATGTGTGAGTTTTCCATTTTTGGTTCCTCTACTGACTGGTGATTTTTCTCCTCCAAACAGAATCAGCAGGATTCAAGGTACAATAAAAAAAAAAACACATATACTAAGCATCACACTCCACTCTGTCAAGGTACTGAATATCACATTTTCAAGCCCCTAAGGTACATTTTTAGATAATATCTGATTCTTGTGAGTCTGCAAAAGTGCTGTAGGCTCGATCGATGTAATGGCACAAGCAGCGGTTGCTAAGCAATAAGGCAGCATTCATGATTTGTCAAGATTGACTTATTCACTTCAAACAAATGAGGTACGCTTAACACCAAAACGCATGTGAGGAATAGTGATGTAGCGCTTTCTAAGGTTTCACTTCCTCAGCAATAGTGTGTCGAGTTTAAGTTTAAGGTGTGCACTGTGGCATGAATGTTAAATCACACGTGAAGAAATAAAAAGCTAAAAATTAAACAACTGCATTAATAAATGACAGTAGAACAAGTGAGATAACAAAACTAATGGGGTTGTAATGGGATTATTTGTAATTTGTAAGATTGGTAATTGTGAATTACATTCAAATACTCTTGATAATGGAGTTTTTTTGTCATTTAAATTTTATGAGGTTTCAGTTAAAAAAATATCACTAAAGAACAAATAGTATAAAGTCAAAAATGATAAGATGATAAGATAAAATAAAAAGAGCTCCACTCTGTTTGTAGTAATTATCAGAGCTGCTAGTGTTTACTGATGCCAATTCTGAGGAAAAAAGTCAGTGTCTTGAAATAAAAATAGATCAAATAAAACAAATACACCTTTTACAGCTTCTCTTTTTGTCATGATCGAGCCAAAACCCCATGCATTTTCCTGTATTCACTGTTTTCCCTTCCCCATGTTTCCACTGTTTTCTCTCCCTTATGGTTTTGTTAGTGTGTGTGTGTGTGTGTGTGTGTGCTAGTGATGTGTCATTCATTAATGATTCGATCATTTTGAACGAATCTTTAATTTGAATCAGGAATAACGAGTTGTCTCAGAGAGTTACTTGTTCATTTTTGACCACGCATGCGCTGTAAAATCCCCATAGGTTCTGTACCGGAAACAGAAATGATTAGTTCAGCTCTCGAGTCTTCGGGTTCGAGTCTTTCTTTCAACCGGTGACCGCCGCATAGGCAATGCACCATGCACTACCTGAAACGGAAATGATTAGTTCATCTCTCGAGTCTTCGGGTTCGAGTCATTCGTTCATCACGTCACAACCCCACTGAAGTCAGCCTAGGGGCGGTCATGGTATAAACGAATGACTTGAACCCGAAGACTCGAGAGATGAACTAATCGTTTCTGTTTCCGGAACAGAAGTGACAAATGTGACATGAAAAAAGAACGACTCGGATCGGGAGGTGAGGTGAACTAACAGACTGCATAACCTGATGCTAACCAATTAATGAATCATTTCTGTTTCTCATAATTCAGCCTTGGTTGCATTATCCTATAGTTTATTTTATAGTTTATTAAGCACTGGATGTCTTGGGGAATTTAACATGTAACATTTTAATTATATTCTGCAGAAATGAATGAAATGACTCGAAAAAATATTTGTTCATTTTGCTGAACGAGATTCAAAGATCCGAGTCAGTTAAATGATCCGAACTTCCCATCACTAGTGTGTGTGTGTGTGTGTGTGTGTGTGTGTACACGTGTGTCCAATGTGAAAAGAAAATTAATTACAATTCAAGATAATAAAGCAGCAAGTGAGTTCTCTGCAGAAGAAAACAAACAAAAAATGCTACGTGAACATCAATTTTGCATTAACATACAAGTGTGGACATTTACAAAATGATTGAGGCCTCATTGAAGGCTTGGTGCAGTCCAGTTTAGGAACATGCCTACATGTTCTACTATGGTCTTCAAACCATGCAAGCACATTTTATGCTCTGTTTCTTCTTACAAGCCCAAGTTCTTGATACTTGTCTATAGAGCAACCAGACAATGTTCTCACACCTTTGGAGCCATTTCATTGTAATCAAATCAATCTATCCACTTTGATTTGCCCTGCAGATTACCTTACAACCTTCATAAAACACCTGGAGACTGAGCTCCTCTGAGAATACCTGAGCATTGATGCAAAACCATAAAAATGAGAAGGGAGGGATCTAGTGACTGTTGAATAGCATCGTAGATGCACTAGTAACTTAAAAAGTAAAAGCACAAAAACTGTACTGTAGCCTCAGATTTCTGTTTTTGTCTGACAGAAATGGAACCAGATGTGGTCTTCTGTTGCTGTAGTCCATCAGCCTTAAGGTTCCATGTGTTGTGCATTCTGAGATGCCCTTCTGTTCACCATGGTGGTAAAGAGTGGTTATTTGAGTTACAGTAACCTACCTCTGTCAGCTCAAACATATCTAGCCATTGTCCTCTGACCTACAGTCCCCTCCAAAAGAATTGGACCAGCCAGGGCTATTCTATTGTTTTCACTATACATTGAAGACATTTGGGTTTGAGAACAAAAGATGAATATGAAAGGACAGATCAGAATTCCAGCTTTCATTTCCTCAGATTTACATCTAGATGTGTTAACCAACCTAGAACATTTCACCTTTTATTTGAATCCACCAATTATTTCAAGTGATCAAAAATGTTGGAATGTGTGACTGATAGGTGTGTCTTGCTGCCCAGGTATACCCTGTTACATTGATTTTTTAAAGAATTAATAGCTACTCTTGGTTTTGCAAATATACACTTTACAACATTTGTCAGACACTCTTATCCAGAATGACTTGCATTTATCTCCTTTATACAACTGAGCAGTTGAGGGCCTTGCCCAAGGGCCCAACAGTGATAGCTTGGCAGGGTTGGGACTTGAACTCCTGCCCTTCTAATCATTAACCTAGAGTCTTTAACTACTGAGCCACCACTGCCTACCTAGTGATATACAGAGATGAGCCACAAAATTCTGGAACCACATTTATGGAAAGCCCAAAGTGTGTTTCAGAGGGAACTGTATCTCATCATCAAGGCATTTCCACCTAGAGAACTGCCATTCACTGGGTGTTTTTTTGTTTTTCACACCATTCTGTGTGAACTCAAGAGACTATTGTGTCATAGGTCAGCCATTTTTGAAATACTCAAACTAGCCTGCCAGGAGTCTAATTCTGATGTTTGATGTAAACATTATCTGAATCTCTGACCTGTATCTGCATGATGTTTTGAATTTTGCTACTGCCACATGATTGGCTGAATGGGTAATTGCATGAATGCACAGGGGTACAGATGTAAATGTGGCCAGTGAGTGTCTATTCACTCAGGTTAAAGCCATCCACATATTTGTCAAGCAAATGTTGCAAAGAAGTTTTTATATCAGGTTTTCGTTTTTCAAGTAATATTAAAATAAATAAAGAATGAAAAATAATACTGAGGTCTTCCAAGACGTGGATGAAAACTACATCAATGCTAAAACCCAACCAAGTACTCAAGCAGAGACTCTTACAGTCATGGTGTCATCCTTTGAGATGGCCAATTATGTTTTCCTCACAGTTTCGTGAGTTACTTTATAATAGTTGTTATTGTGTTTACTTCTAGCTTTCTTCCATGTGGAAGATAGCATTTGATAGACTGCAGTGTGACTTGCAGCCCTTTTGACTCCAGTAATTCCTGATGAAATGACAAGCTATCAAAACACTAAATTGCTCAATGACACACTTTATAAACCCTTTTAGCATGAACTTGATGCTGATACTGATATACAGTGCTATACGCACAGTCAAGTGCACTTAATCCGAGAGCTTCAATATGCCACATCTGTGAGAACATTGAGTGAAATTCACTATGGCCATACAATAGAAAGAATTTATTTTATCCAACCATCTCTATTCTGATTAATACTAGAGATTTGCAAGAGGTCAAAAGATGTTACACTAGTAAGTTTTACATTTTTTAGGTCACATGAAATCAAGAAGTGGACAGATAAAGCATTTAAGCAAAATGTTCAAAAAGTTAAATGTCAAAAAGTAGGGGTTTTTTTTTGTGCTTATTATAGTTACAGAGACTTTTTTTTTTTGCTATGGACATTCATGTTTTCCTGAGTAGAAGCAGTGGAATACAGTCTATTTTTGTCCAAAGTACCTGACTCTGAAATATCTAACTAAGTGTGTACAAATATGTAAATATCTAAAATGATTAACAGGCACAGAGGCCATGCCTTCTTCACTGGAACTGACACAGAGACTGCTGAGAGTGATAGGCACAGAAGCCACACCTCCTTCGCTGAGATTGATACACACAGAAGCCATACCTCCTTCACTAAGACTGACAGGCACAGAGGCCACTCCTCCTTCATTGAGACTGACAGGCACAAAGGCCACACCTCCTTCATTGAGTCTGACAGGCACAGAGGCCACACCTCCTTCACTGAGATTGTCAGACACATAGGCCACACCTCCTTCACTGAGACTGGCAGTCATGAATATATAATAATACATTTACATTTCAGAACAGTCTTTACACCCTTTGAATAGTTTAATACTTGTAAAAAAACATTTAACATACCTTCAATTCTCACCATTAACCTTTGTTCTTGTTATTAATAATCTATTATTAGCTGGAAATTATACACAAAGCTTTGTTTCTCTCAGTGTAATACACACACAGGATTTAATTTATTTACAAACTATTAGATGTTAGTGAGGCATGCAGCAGTTTCCACATATCACTAGAATTTTAATTTAACCAGCATTTATAATGAGCATCTCCCCAGTATGGTTTATGACCAGTATTATGAGTGAGAGAGGAAACTGTGTGTGTAGTGTATACTGTATGTATATGTGTGTGTTTATGTAACCTAATGATGGCTTCTCTATGCAAAATCGCACATTTCAGAGTCAGTGTTGAAAGTCTTAATTGCCGAAACCCTCAGTGTGAAAGTGCTGACTTCTCGTTCCTGGAGAGAATCAATGAGGGAAGAACAGCTGACAGGCTTGATGAACGACACGTTTGTGTGATATGAACTCAGGGGACAGAAGGATGCCAGCATGGCCCTATTTTACTGTTTTTACTGTTACGGTTGTGGGCTACTCCGGCAGCTCTGACATGAAGACAACCTTGTTAAATGTTTAGGAATGTTTTCAGTGATCCTGTCTAGTGTTGGTAAATCAAGGTAACTGGACCTATAACACAATCTTGAAAACGGTGAGTATGTTTGAAAAGTTACCAGAAAACTGGAGCTTTCTTAATTAGCCTCAAGTCCAAATTCAGTGGTTCCAGCTATGTGGTTTTTGGTACCTGCTCAAGTTTGGCATTAACAGTAACTAATTGTACTTAGGGGCAGTGGTGTTTATTGACTGGATACACATACATCATACATTATAGAACAATTGAATCCATTCCACTAATTTGATTGTACGAGCAGCGTTCCAAGAGTGCTTATATTTACTATAACCAAACTAAGACGCTTCCCTGTTTGGATCACTCTGCTCATCTGTGTTTGCTACATAAAATTGCAATAGGTTGTTACATTGAAACCATTATTACATTTATTACATGCTGTCAGGTTGTCAGTCACTGGCAACACACAATTCTCTGTCCACCTTTTTTGGGGACTATTTTCACTGATGGCGCAAAAATAAATAAAATGTTTGGCCATATTGTGTCTGAAATGTCAGTTACTCAATTAATTTCCTGTTTATAGAACTCTTACAGTTGTGAGGTCATACTGAGTATTATTTAGTGGACGGGCCTGAGCCCACCCTCCTTTTATTCAAAGGCATTCATAATTGAATGACTGTTCTTATTTGTCTTAAGTTATGGATTAGTTTTGGCTTTCATTCTTTCTTTATTTCATATTTAATATTTCTTTAGTGAACGGCATTAATGGATTTCACTGGGTCTCAGTGGGTTTCAGAAAAGTTTCATTAAATTTGTGCACATAACTGAAAATATCCAAGCTGTTTGAACTTGATAGCTGTATAATCCATATTTACTATATAAAAGTGCAGTAATTCATTGCAAATTATGATTTTATTATGATTTGAAGCCAATCAGTTGAGGTTTACATTAGTTAGTCTTCTTTTGTGTCAATTTACACACACTTAGGGGCAAAAGAAGGATAAGAAAGTTGTTCTGAAATTACAAGATGTTCATATAGAAGCCCTAAGCGGCCCTACATTATTGTTTTTTTCTTTCTTGTTTTTTCGTGACCTCGACTTAATTTTTTCTTAACATAGCAAAAGTTGCTTTCTCGTGATCTTGACATAACGGCATTTTATCGTTCACCTTTATAAATGTAATTAATTATCTCAGATTAAGAACGAGGGGTGTCCCCTTCTCACTAATGTGGAAGTTGTCAATCACTGACAGACATAGAGCTATTTTAGCTCGAGTGAGTCTCTGATCAAAGTAAAAATGAATCTGTTCATCCATGATGCTGAGGGATTGCATTAAGCTTTAGCTGCCTCCACAACAATAAAAACAACATGATGTTATGTTGAGAAAACAGAGAAAAAAGTGATCATGAGAAAATGGTTTGTATCCAGCTTGACAAATGAGGCCCATTGTTACAATCATTTATATTCTTAACAATATTCCTGATGACGTTTTGCTCACTGTTGTCAACTTCTGAACCAGTTTCTTGAGGGAGCTTCACCCAGGAGACATTTCTTAAAGTTCAAAAATAGGCCACGCTCTTCACTGCTTCTCCTAAATGGATTTCGACATGAAAACTGCTTGTCTGGGGGAATCGATTAAGTTTTAAGTAAAAACTGCTTAAACAGTACAAAAAAAAATTATATCTTTTCATGTGACGATATCTTGATTAAAGGAAGAGTTATCGTATATTTCCTATTATGAGATTATTATATAAGAAAGATAAGATCATTAAGCCTAATTCTACATATTTACTCATTTCAAGCTTTAAATTGCCATATTCTATTGGCAGATCATTTGGCTTCTTTCTAGAAATAAGTGCTTGAAATAAACACAATTATCTGACAAGAGAACAAGACGGTTTTAAGCTCAAAATCAATTAAAAAATTATATTTCTTGAAAAACAATCTAATAAAAAACAAATATTAGTTAAACTTGAATAAATTCCTGATATTTGTACTTGCTAAGAATTTTTTTTTTTTTTTTTTTTCAGTGAAAATGCATTTAAGACAATGAATAATATATTTAATCTTGTTAAACCTTTGACTGGTAGTTTACTTTTAAATGACATTGCAGATATGACCAGGGTCCCTGGTTCGTTCCTTTGCTCAGGTTACTGTCTGTGTGGAGCACCTATGCATGTTCTCCCCATGCCTGTTTGGGTTTCCTTTGGGTTTCCTTCCAAAAACATGCTTGTAAGTGGATTGGTTATTCTGAATTGGACCTAGCTGTAAATAAGTGTGTGAATAACTACAGTAGACATGCCCTGAGATGGACTGGTGTGCTATCCAGGGTGTATTCCAGCCTCGCACACGGCGTTCCCAGGATAGACTCCATATACATTGAGACCCTTACCAGGTTAGTTCTTACTGAAACTGAAAAAATGAATTTAATCACAATGCAAATCACTGTTTTGTTGTCATCATGAATCATTGATAACCCTGTCTGTACATTTTGTTTTGGCTAATATGACCTGGTTAACCAAATCACAAAGGACGAAGGAGAAATGGTAATCTTCCATTTTAACTTAAAACAATGGTGACATTTATGATGGTTCGGTCATTTTTGACAGTTCCAGCTATCTCTCATGTTAGAGAACCCCAGCTCTGTTGGTTCCTGCTTGTATTTGTGCATTGTAAAATCATTATTTGTTAAATGGGATTAGTTATTATAGTCTGTGTTGATCTGTATTAGTGGTCTGGTGTAACTCCTCCAGCTCTTTCTTTTGACTCTACTCTCCCTTTCTCTATCTCTGTCTTTCCTCATTTATCTTTCCCATCCTTCAAAATACATTACACACAATGGGCCTTCATTACTGGGTCCTAGGTAATAACTCTTCTGAAATTCGGTTTGTCTTTGCCACCTTTTTGGAAAATCAGCTGTATTGTACACGAGACCTGTGAGTGCTGAGTAAGCTTATTAGGACTTCCAGGAATCGATGACATAAAAAGAAGAATAGTAGCGAAAGCTTAGCGATATAGTCAGCGATTTTGTTGGAAGTTAGCTGTAGCTGGCTGTTTTGTACCTCAACATCCAAAGTAAATGCAGCCCCTCATTTCAGAATTCCTTTTGAAAACTTGTCTCCAAAACACATGCACATCCTATGTCTAGGCTAGAACGCCTAAATAATAGTGCACATTGGGGGTGTGTTTTGAACTGACAGGCAAAATGATTGAGAGTCAAATAAAGACGCCTCCTCAGAGGTGTCAGCATTGCTAACAAGAAAATCTTAGCAGGGAGAGAGGGGGAAACAAATTGAATTTTACCATAACAACTCTAGAGTATGTTAGTATGCGACATGGCTCCATGCTATCGGCATAAATGATCAAACATATAGTGTAAATAACTGTTATTTAACTGCAATCTGCAGAAAAGTTTGGATTAACAATTTACACCAAACATCCTGTTCAAAAGTTTACACCCCCCGGCTCTTAATGTATCATGTTGCCTTCTTGCGCATCAGTAAAGGTTTGCACCTTTTGTAATAGTTGTGTACGAGTCCTTCAGTTGTCCTTAGTGTGAAATGATGGATCTCAACATCATATAGCAACTGTTGGAAAGAGATTTGAGAAAAGCAAAGAATGTGCAGGACCTACAGGATTTTTTCTGAAGAACAGTGGGCAGTTTAACTGTGGTTCATGACTCATGAACAACTATCACAAAACATAAAAACAGTCATTGATTATCAATGATGTGAACATCATTGTCTGCTTGAATATGAACACAAAATAGTAAATATATTAACAAACAAATAAATAAAAAAAGTAAGAAAATGATATCCTACATCATGAAAAAATACACATCTTACCCTGCACTTCTCGCACATTTCTGAATGACTTATAAACAAAAAGCACATTCCATCTTTTTGGATACTGGTATCTGATTTTGGTTTCCCCCACTCAGAGCCAGATCCATTTTTTTGTAGCATGTAGACTAACAGAAATAAATAAATCAAGGCAAAAGACCCGCTAATTATGAACAAGCAGCTCCTCCATTTTTTTTCCACCCAGCAAGACTGTTGTTCTGCCATCTTGTTATCCATTGGTCTGCAAGACCATGGCTCACAAAAAGATCATGTAGAAGTCAGAGTCAAGGAAAGTAACGCTACCCTAAACAAACGTGTGTCTTTCACACCGCAGAACCTTCCCCTTTCAGGGAATTCTCGTTTCCTTTCCATGCATGTTACAGTTAGCTCCTTTCTCTAAAGAAGTGGAAAAGGACCGCAAAAATAGGAAATGAGGACAGAAGGAATTCAAGAACAATTAAATTCACCAATTGAGACGTTATTGCTCACTGAAATATTACTCTAAAGGAAGAGTGTCCAATTGTATCCAGAAAGGGCCGATGTAGGTGCAGGTTTTCATTACCAACAAAGCAGAAGCCACACTAGAGTCTATTGAAAGCCAAGATCAACTTATTAAACAGGTGGAGGCTTATGTCAAACACTTATATAATAAGCATCTTTGTATCACTGATCCAAACACCTCCATCACCTGCAATGGACTGGCGTCCCATCCAGAGTGAACCCATCTGCGTCCCATCCCAGAGTGAACCCATCCGACCTGCACCCATTGTTCTTGGGATTGGCTCTAGACCCATCACAACTCTGACCAGGATAAAGTGCTTACTGAAGATCAATGAATGAATAAATAATTTTGTGAACTGTACACAAAATTTCTTTTTTGATGGCCCAGATATCTAGAATACATCGTTCTCCTGCAGCACTCCAGCTCTGGCCTCTGGGACTCATTTTGCCATCTGTTGTTTAGTCAACTCTCATGTCAGAAAAAAAAACAGCCTGCAACCCATAATACACAACATATTTGATTCACTCACTTTCTACAGTCGGGTCATTTTGTGTTTTCACTGCAATCAAACTGCACACACTAAATGCTGGGGCCTGGAGCTGAGCTTTCTGCAGAACAAGCTGCTCACAACATGCTTCATGGGCAAATCAGAAGTGTTAGGAGTAATTGCCTTGCGTTGGGTTGGCACCCCGTCCAGGGTGTCCCCCGCCTCATGGGATAAGCTCCAGGCTCCTCCATGACCCTATATGAGATAAGCGTTAAGGAAAATAGATGGATGGATAAGAATTTGTCAAATTGCTTGAAATGGATCTGTTCCAGCCTTAGTATTATATGTTGTGTTTTTAAACATTAGATTAGTAATGTCTTGTATTAATTATTGCTAGTGGACTTTTGAACACTGCTGTATAAGTGAGCTATTGTGTGAGTTATCTGTATCTGTAACTCTTTCAGCATTCTCTTTTATCGTTGTTTGTTTGTGTGTGTTTGTGTGTGTGTGTTTTCTCTGTATATAGTGCTTGCTATGCCGCGAAGTCTCATGTCCAGCGAGGAGGAGATGGCTCAGAGTTTCTCTGACTCAAGCAGCTCGGAGTCGGACAGTTTGAGAGATGAGCGGCCGTGTGTGGAACGACCGAGTAGCAGTCGCAGTGACTCCTTTCTCATCTGCGTCGTTATTCCTGATCTGCAGCAGTCTGTTAGTGCGCATGCACACACACACACACACACACACACACACACACACACACACACACACACAAACTCACAAACACATACCTGTATTACTATCTTCATCGAGGATTCCATCTTTTTTATATAATAAAGTTTTATTTTGTATTGGACAAATATACCTTCTTCACTGTGACTGACAGGCACTGAGGCCACACTTTCTTTTCTGTGACTTATAGGCACTGAGGCCACACCTCCTTTACTGTGACTGACAGCCACTGAGGCCACATTTTCTTCATTGCAGCTGACAGGCACTGAGGCCACATCTATTTCACTGCAACTGACAGTCATTAAGGACACACCTCCTTCACTGAGACTGACAGGCACTGAGGCCGTGGCTCCTTCACTGAAACTGACAGACACTGAGGCCAAACCTTCTTCAGTATGACTGACAAGCACAGAGGCCACACTATCTTCACTGCAACTAACAGGCACTGAGGCCATGGCTCCTTCACTGAGACTGACAGGCACTGAAGCCATGCCCACTTCCACTGTGATGAACTGACAAGCACTGAGGCCACACATCCTTCACTGCAACTGACAGGCACTGAGGCCACACTTTCTTCACTATGACTGACAGGCACTGAGGCCACACCTCCCTCACTGTGACCGACAGGCACCGAGATCAGAACTTTAGACCCGAAAATGTATTCACAGATTTGTAATTCTGATAGTTAAGGTTAAGTTCCTGCTTAAATTGCTGTGATTATATATATATATATATATATATATATATATATATATATATATATATATATATATATATATACACAATTTATTGTAAAACACACAGAAATTACACACACACACACACACACACACACACACACATGCTGTGAGCTCAGTGCTTCTGTTAGCCTTAGGCTTTGGGGCTATGTGCTTTGGCTTGCATTATATCATTATCGTAAATTGCCTCCTGATTCTTACTGTAGCAGCTTCCTGCTGAGGGCACAGATTGAGAATGACAGCTTTGGGCCACTGGGAAAAAAATAACCAGCTGTACACTAACTCATTCCTAAAATCACAGTAGGCGTATGTAAGTCTATAAAACAGCTATTAAAGCCACTCCATTTGTGGAAGAACTATTGTGCTCATTTCTACCTGAAACTCTCACTTCGCCATTCATCATCATAAAGCAGAGAACACTGTAGGTGCATTTTACAAAGTTGTGCTCTTAAAAGTTAAAACAATTGGAAGTTATTATAGTTCTAAAAAGTCATTTGTTTTAACTGTCATCTAGTTATCAATATTAACTTAGTTTCAGTTCGAATTTAGCAAAAGCCTTGGGGTAGAGCAAATAAGTATACAAAATGCATCATGTATAATACAAACAGCAGTTGTATTACAGCTCCAAATTACAACTTTTATTCACAGAAACAAAAGAAAACGTATTCCAGATATTGAATCCTCTCTTCCTGTAAATGTAACTGATCAGCCAAGACTTTTGCTCGTTCAAGGCTACAAAGCTAATGTCACCACCAAGTAAGAAAAATATATAGCCTCCATATAGCCGTTATCATTATGCCTTTATCACTGTGTAAATTGTATGTATAAATTATCACACTTTCACCTCAAACGAAGTTGAATTAAGGGGGAGCGAGGTAAAATATGTGCCTCAAAGTCTGTAGATCTTTTCAATGAGTCATATCATTTGGTTCAGCCATTAAGAGTCAACTTCTAAATGGTTCATTGGCATGTTTTTTCTAGAATCTACAAAGTTTGTGACATTTTGACCAGTGATTGCTCATCTTTGCTTAACTATGGCTGAAATTAGGTTTGCACTTGTTTTACATTCTATTTATCAGAATAACTTTACTTTTCTTATTTTACATCAAGGTGTAAAAGACTTTTTTTTTTTTTTTAAACAAGCATCAGTACAGAAAATCCTTTCTGACACACAGTTGAGAGTCAAACACATCAAACACTATTGTACTGTACTGTACACGTCAGAGATTATCTACTCTCAACATTCACCAAAAGAACAAACTCAAAGCACTGACTCTTTTGAAAATGACACAGCACTACTGAAGATGGACTCGCATAAGTGATTTGGAAGCTTTTCATTGTTTTAAATCTGTAAACTACTTTATCCTCTTTAATCAAGTTTTGAAGAGCAAGAACAGAGAAAGAACTAGCACTCTAGTTCACACACTTTGTATGCATGATATCTGATTGATGATACAAGAACAAAGTGATGTCTTAATGCTTTTTACTGTCATACTGCAGCATACAAACTCAATGAATTTTTTTTTTCCTTAAGAGCTTGTTTGCTTAGTAGTCTTTGTCAAATTATGCAGCATCTCATTTACAAATATAGGTGTCTAAGTAGATTTGCATATAAAATCTGCACTTTTTATCAGCACTACGCATTCACACTCAAATTTCCACCATTACATAAGACGCTGGAATCCAGATATAAAATGAATAAAATGATTCACATCATTTTCTCTGTGAGGAAGGTAGCGTGATGATTACACAATGTCCCAGAAGGATAACTAGGAAACTCCCAAAAAATGCTGTAGAAAGCTGTAGAAGAAAATAGAAGAAAAAACACAAATCAAACACCTGCAAAACAGCTTTAATATTTACGGAATTCACAGACGCTCAATGTGATTTTATAGGAAAATAATCAACAACTCACCAATGGGATGGTGAGTTTCTGATACCACCCCAAAGTGGATACAGATTTACACATTGTACTGTACTTTTTATCCATTTATAGACACATTTAATGTTCTGGAACATCCACAAAACAAGTTCCTGTTATCACATATGTACATTATAACAGCTATAAATAGGCAGACCTCACTACTCTCACTTTTTTAGATAATCATTGTAGCCAGAATTACCTATCCAAATTGTGCTGTTATAGAAATTTACAAGTTATGAGTGTAATTAAAGTGACATATTTGTCAAACTAATATTTTCCTATTAATTTGCCAACATGTCTGGGATAAAATAGTGATTTTCAACATGTATATACTTGCATCCACTGTCTCTGTGCTTTACATTGTCTCCACACCCAGCTAAAAAAAAAAATAAACAAAATAAAATAAAAAATATTTAAACAAAAACAAAAAAAACAACAATGAAAGATCTTTAAGAATTTTCATGGTCACTATTAAAATAATTTATTAATTAATAATCAATCAGTCTTACATAGAGTCGAAGTCCTTTGTTGCAATAATTAAATTACACTATTAAATACCACTAGAACCCAATAGGGGAAAATTTAGAAAAGTCATTGGAAACCATTAGGAACAATACATTCCAATAAACACCTATTAAAAAAACATTATGAACCACTACCAGAAATACATTAACACACAGTAGAAATAGTTTCTCATGCCTGTTTTTCAGCACAGTAAAAGGCTGTCTAGCTACTAGTTCGCTAAATAATAAGCCTGAGTCATAAGCTAGCATAGGCTTTATGTCTATATATCAAGGTTGCCTAGTAACAGTGTTCTCAAAGCTTAAACTAATTGAATGGTGAGGGTATTGTGTTCACTTTCCCTTGTTGAAAATATTACCTTCCCATGTTGAAACACACTTAAAGACATATGTAATTTTTTTTTGCTACTAGATGCTTCATAATGATTAAAACAGGTTTACCTACTTGAGGTGACGATCTGAGAGAACCGTATCTCTATATGATATTGTTTTACTAACCTGCTGAAGGCTAAGCTCACTGTAAAACCTTTGAGTTTCTCCAACCAAATACTTGAACTGCCTCAGCAGTAATGTATGCCGGTTTATATGTTAAGCACTGTATGAATATACAGCACATATGCACCAAAATCAGTAATACTGAGCTGAGCGATTATCATATCATGAAATTAACATACCAGCACTGATACTGATCGCAATTTTGGCAAGGTTTCTATGTGGATTTCTACATGGAGCCAATGGATATGGTAAAGGGTGGACCTGAGGTGAATTCTGAAACCTAAGTACAACTCAGATTTTTTTTGCAAGCCCAAAATGAATAAATATTTATGGATGCAAATCCTGAAATAAAGCTGCAGCCCCTGAAGCATGTCTGTGTGGCCAGAAGACTCGCTCGTAATTGCGGCCCCATTAATGTCTATTTGCTCAGTGTATATTCTGCTGCAGTGTTGAATAATGCAGTCAGTTGTGTCTGAAAATGTCTTTCCTCACAGCTCATCATCCTTTTCCTGTATGTTTTCTAAAGTTGTGTTGTCTTTCACAAGATCAGGCTCATTAACCAGTCTCGAGCTGTTATATTGATTTGCTGTAATTCAATATTGTTACACTGTTAATACTCTGTGTCATTAGACAACCTTCAGTAAACACTGTTTATTTAGGACGCAAGTACTTCACTCTCTCTTTGCAGAACCTTTCGTAACACTACAGCAATAAGGTTTCTTGTAAATATTTTGTTCTTAACCCAAACAGTCTTTTTTTTTATCAAGTTTTTCAGAAGCAAACATTGCTGTTGGCATATATAGCGTTGCTGTAAAATTCTAAATAAATTTTAAAAATGGACAAGACAGAGGAAATAAATACAACATATTCCAGAATTAAGTGAAAACCATTACACTCCCATATGCAGCTGCTTTGCTGGGAATCATTTCCCTTATACTTGTATAGATTTTGCATACACATTCTCCTCTGAAAATATTATAACAGCAAGGCGAATTCATTTATAGAGCAGAAATATAGAGGCCATACCACAAGATGCAAAGCACTCATCAGCAATAACAATTATAAGAAATCCAGATTGGAATTCACAAAGAAATACAGAGATGAGCCACAAAAGTTCTGGATCCAAGATTAACCTCTACCAAAGTGAAGGAATGGCCAAAGTGTGGAGAGAGAAAGGATCTTCTCATGATCTAAAACATACGAGCTCATCAGTGAAACATGGTGCAGGTAGTGTCATGGCTTGGGCTTGCATTACTTCAAGACTAATCTCTTCGTATACTTTTGCTTGCATACAAATTGGGTGATCTGATACAAAAGGTTCTAACAAACAAAAACAAACAATAGTTTCAATAGTTTTGGACTGTATAGCTTTGTATATGTTTTTCTTTCCTACAACTGAGTGATTTGACAATAGCAAACTTATTTAGAATAAAAAGCCTAGAAGAACATGTTGGGTAAGGAGGAATTTTAGCAAATGCAATGGTAAAAACATTCAGTCTGCCTAAAGATGACTAAAATTCTGCATTAGTATTGTCTGTAATCATTACATCTACACCAGTGTATTATAGAACAACGATTTATATAAAAGAGCAGCCTGCTCCATTCATAGTGGAATGATGTGGACTGGGAAAAGCTAGCTGGCCTTGCTGTTCTTCCTAATCCATGTGTACAGTGACGTACGCTTCATAGAGCCCTTTGTGTGTCTTTTGGCAGAGATCCATGAGGTTAAAGGCTGACTGTACAGTCTGGGCAGCCAAACAGCAGATCCTCTGCACACTAACGCAGAGCCTGAGAGACGTGTTAAACTATGGCCTCTTTCAGCCGGCTGTGGATGGGAGAGAGAGTGCCTTCCTCGAGGAGGAGAAACTACTGCGAGATCACTTATTCCCCACCAGCAAGGACGTCCCCACCCTCGAGGTAATGCTTCCGTCACTTCGTGAACAAAAAGAAAAAGTCCAGACAAATTTAGAAATGCAAAGTTATGTGCTAATAAAGCAATGCTTTTTGTTGTTATGGTTACTTAGGTCTTAGTTACTTAGTGCATAAACAGTCACTTTATTAGAGATAGTAACTGTTTCTCTAATATTTAAATACTTACTGCATTCGAACTTTCAGTCTAAACCCTTGAACCTAGTCTATAAACCCATCCCTGACATTGTCAGACTTTTACTCTGATCCCTAAACTGTAATCTCTAATATATGTATATACCTGCACTAACCCTAACCTCTAACCCAACCAGCACTTACAGTTTAACGTCTTAACCCAAACCACAAATTCACCTGCACTCCCAGGTTAGCTCTGAAAAACTATGGCCCTAATATCTAACCCAAACCCACCTGCACTCTCTGTCTAATCCCTAATCCCTACCCCCTAATGTGCCATCTGTCTCATTTTAAACTCTGTATTCTAACCCCTAACCCTAGTGTAACTTGCATTCCTAGTCTACACCCTAAACTCACTTAAAGTTTTAAATTCAAGCCTAAACCCTGCCCCCTAAACCCTAAATTACTTGCAGTTTCAGTCTAAACCCAACCCTTTAAATCCTAACTCACACCCACCTGCAGTTTTGGTTTCTATCCTAAACCAGTGGTCACCAACCCTGTTTCTTGAGCTCTCCCTTCCTCCAACCACAATACACACCTGTTCTAGCTGATAAAGAACTTCTTAAGGCAATAATTCGATGGTCAGATGGGCACGATTATGGTTGGGACCTAAAGTCATCAGGAAGATAGATCTCCAGGAACAGGGTTGATGACCACTGTCATAAATCCTGTCCCTTAAACTGTAACCCAAACTAAATTGCTGTATCAGTTCAAAACCTAAACCCTACCCCTAAACCCACCTGACACACACCCCACCCCACATGGAGTTTCAGTCTCAGTCTAAACTGGGATAAATTCATTTTAAGCCCTAACCCTACCGCTAACACACCTCCACTTACAGTTTAAACCCTATACCCTAAACCTCCACTCAATCTATACCTAAATTCTTATGCTTGTGTTTGTTGTTGTGGCGTCAAAATTGTCATATTTCAAGTTTGGGGTCAAGGTGGGGTATTGGGCAACTAGTGATAATTGCACTTCACATAAAGCTCATTGGTTACAATATTTCCACTGTACCAACCAAATAGTATAGCACTATATTCTAAATTCTTACCTTAAACTCAACTCCACTTAGACACATGTGTAAACTAAACACCAAACCACAGAACAGTTTGTTGTTGTTGTTATGTGTATCCCTAGGTTTACTATTTCTTATGTTCCGGCTGTATTTGTATTACGAGTATGGATTTTTCTGTACTGGTGATGTCTGCCTGCCTTATCACAAATTCTCGGATATGCCAAAATTAGAATCACTTCCCCAAACACCTTCTTACTTTATAGATTCTCTCAGATCTTAGGTCCCCATAAAATCCAGTCTAACTTGACCCAAGCATACACAAGCATTTACTTAGTGTATTATTTATGTGCTGTTGCAGCTGTTGCTAAAAGCATCACTGATCTTTGCTCATTAAATTCAATCCACTGTGTTTATCTAACGAGTTGATAAAATCTGTCCTCTATTTGGTTTGTCCTTTATGCCTGTTGGTGGTCATTAAAAAAGCACATGAGCCTATAATTACAGCATTGACTTGAAGGTTTTAAGGTGTAACAATTCCATTACATGTGCAGCTCCACTAACACACAGCAGGATATGTAGTACTTTTTGTCCAGTCTGTGGGAGTTAATGCATTAATGGAAGTGTCTTGCTGTTCATTTCCTGCTTTTGTTTTTCTCAGTTTCGCTACAAGAGCCGAGTGTACCAGCATGCCAACGTGAATGAAAAGCAGATTGAAAAGCTTCATACGCAGGTGAGATTTCAGTATACATAGATCCATGATTTGCAGTGATTGGATCAAAATTATCAAAACTGTATATATCTTTTGTCACATTATGTAGAGTTGTAATGAACAGCATTATGAGCTGAGTTATGAAATGTAGCAGTCAGGTGGTGTTGACATTAATTTGTGCTATCATCAGCACTAACATGAATATTGCATATTTATATTTATGCAAATCAGTTTAATCTCATGCAGAGTTGTATGTACAGGAATGTCAGGCATCAAGAGGATAAAAACCTTTCAAAAGGATCCATGTATAAAGGAATATCTAATTTTTACTATCAGTGCTAGGATTCATAAATAATGTATCAAGCTCCCGTGCTGTATTTACATACGCTTTGATTCCCATCTCATACCAGAGATGGTCACTGGTGCGAATCATCCTTTTTTTAATGCAGTGAGGTGAAGTGAGGGTTTAATTTCAAAGGTCTTGCAATGCAGTAGCATTAAGCTTTGTTTTCTGACAGTCATGCTTTAGTGCTTGGCTTGGTTTGTGCTTTTGGACTCCCTTAATAAGGTGTTGGATGTCTGCTCCAGAAGACACTAGCCTTTAAGAGAAGACCATGAACAAAGAGTGCGATGGTTGAAAAACCTGATAATGTGAAGCCATGTGTCTCTGTGGATAATCAGACTTCACATTAATGTCACATCTGTCCATATCCAGGCCCTAGGATATGAAAACACTCTTTCATTCCGGAAGTCATTCCTATTCATTTAATAATAAATAATTTAATAGATTTTAATAGCTAATCAGGTGAAATGCTAAATGAACCATTTTTGCTTAATACTACGAACTTGATCTACCACTCCACCTTCATTTTCCATCTCAAGGATTAACATTATCATGAGTGAAGTAATTGCCAAAAGGTTGAATTAAAAAATTCCACATAAGACTAGTTATAGTCTAGTTTAGTTAAAGACTAGTTTAGTTCTGCTTATAGTTTACTTTGGTATAAATCATTCCCCTTTCTCTGGAACATGGAGAAAATTCCATATTCGAATATACCGTGAAAACACGTCAAATGCAAAGCACACATTTTTGCTAATGCTTTTCATTAGTGACAGGCAGAAAACGTTGCACAGTGAAAAGCAGAACATTCTTCTACCCATTTCTCGTACATCATTTGAGCTCTTTAATGAAAAAAACAAAGGTGGATTGCTTTTTTTTTGTGATCTACCTTTAAAAGCAGTCCACTGCTGCATTGCATTTCACTCTGTGATTCCGTTTAAGATAGAAAACGTTCAGTGCGTTGCTTTTATATCGTATGAGCTCTTCAATCAGTCAGGTACTGCTTTTTTAAAAAATTGAATGGCCTCAAGGCAGTGTAATTCCTAGTGTTCCATTTCACCTTTCAGTTGGGGCACACTGAAATGCAATCACAGCCATACTCAGGGGTGTCGTTGTAAGCAGAGCAGTAAGAAAAGGCCTGAAAGCATAATTTCTTCATTCCTTCTGCATTGAGTGTTGAAGCCTTAATCATCAAACTTTTCAGAATTATTACTAAAAACATGAACCAATTGCAAATATGACTAAAAATTACAGAGATTTTTTTTTACAGAAATGATTTTGGGTGAGCCAGACATTGCTTGTTAGCTACACTTTAGACACTGAACACGACTGATTATATTTGGAATAAATTTGGTCAAATCAAAAATATTCCAGAATTTTCCTCCTGGAACATTATGCCGTCAATGGCATGTTGCATGCAGACACCGTGACTGAAAAATTGTGATGTTGGGTTATATAGTGTCCCCAAAAAGTATTTGGACACTTAAGCCACACTTACAAATGTGTGTATAGATTGTTATGTTTAAAAATAAACAAAATAATAGATATACTGGACAAAAAAAGACAAAAAAAAAAAAGTTTTTGGACCCTCAGTAGTGCTTTCATTAAAGATCATAGTTACCTGTACAGTGTTTTACTCTTTATTTTGCCATCCTTTGTTTCACAGAACTTCTTCTTCTAACAAAAGCTATGTTTCCATCCAAGCTGTAAATTGAACTTATGTGAAAAATTGGAATATTGTGTAAAATGAATAAAGCACCGTTTCCATCCATCCCATGTGTTTAAGAGAACAAAATCGTCACTTCCTGGGAAACTGGCACAAAGTATCAATACAAATATTTTGGGGTTCAATTCCCACCTCCAACCTGTGTGTGTGTGTGTGTGTGTGTGTGTGGTGTTTGCATGTTCTCCCCATGCTTTGGGTGCTAGGTACCCCGGTTTCCTCCCCCAGTCTGAGAACATGCTTGTAGGTTGATTGGCATTTCCAAATTGTGCATAGTGTGTGAATGGGTGTGTGATTGTACCCTGCGACGGGTTGTCAACTGGCAACCCAGTGTAGCATAAGCGGTACAGAAAATAGCTAGATGGATGTAGTCAATTACCTGCAAGTACCTACAGGTGGCCCTATCACATTAACTACATGGTGTAGGTCATCACGTTAACTATGGATGAACGGTGGCAACTAGAATAAGCCAAATACTTTTTAGTGTGTTTGTGGTATCTTTCTGTAAAATAAATGCCACTTGGTTTGACATGTTGTTTTCCAAAGCAGCGGCATTCATACATTTGTAAGTGTGGCTTAAGTGGCCAATTACTTTTGGGGGCCTCTGTATGATTATCATATCCTGAATATACAATACTCTTTCAGTCTTCATATGCAGTTGCAGTCTGATAAATGGCCTGAAGAATTCTCTAAATAAATCCATACTTAAATAGACAGTTTCAGTGCATTGGAAATGTGATGTAGGGAGACATTGCTTGGAGTATTTTGGCTTAGAAAGGGTTGGCGTGTGTGTGTGTGTGTGTGTGTGTGTGTGTGTGTGTGTGTGTGTGTGTGTGTGTGTGTGTGTGTGTGTGGCTGTTTTTACTTCCTATCGATGTGGTTAAGAGGTGAATTTGTTGCTCTCGTCTACTGTAATGGATTCGGAGGTGCTCTAAGATACACTCTGGAGGGTGAATTATTGAAAACACAGTTTTTGACTGATTTTATGAAATGGTAGTTTTGTGCGATCTGTATGTAGTGATGTGTTTTCAGTTTGTTATTGACAGGGTTATGACAATGTGAACATGTTGAGCTTGTCTGGTTAATGTCAGAGCAGTGTGAATTATTGAACGTAAGAGTTTTGTAGCAGGCATGGACCAAAATACTGTACATCGCGTTCAAGTTGTTGAATACATACATAATACGAAACAAACTCAATCTGAAATATTAACGTCTCAAAATAAGCTGCAAAATACTGCGACTGAGCGCTATCCGTTGTTTGAAATCATTGGATTCACCCAATCCCAATCCAACCCCCCACACACACACACACACACACACACACTTTAAACGCCATAGTAACTCCGCCAGCAATAGCAGTGTCCCCCCTGTGACATCAGCATGGAAGTCAACCGGTAACTTTTCATGGGAACAAAGAAAATACAGAACCAACCAGTTGTGGTGCAATTAGCACCACAATCTCTAAGCACATGACTAATATTTCAATATGAACATCTACTATAATGTAGTTCAGGATGGAGTTTGTCTTTAAATACCACCCATCCCTGTTCATTAGTGTGTTTGTCTGCATCTGTTGTATTTTTAGTTCTTATTGATTTGTTTAAGAGATGAATCTGTTTATCTTGTCTGCTTACGGTGAGATGAAGTTTGTGAATTATTAAACGCTTTTAGGGTTTTTTTCAGCATTGCGTACAGGATTTTGGGATCTTTCTGACCTGCTGTCTTCTTTTGCAAGGAGTTGATACCATTCTTCTGGGAGTGTGTGTGTGTGTGTGTGTGTGTGTGTGTGTGTGTGTGTGTGTGTGTGTGTGTGTGTGTGTGTGTGTGTGTGTGTGCGTGTGTGTTTGGCAGCACAGTGGTCAGGGGGTGCGGTCTCCAGTGGTCCCTGTCCATCTCATTTTTTTCCATACTCTCAGATGTGTACTCTCTCTCTCTCTCTCTCTCTCTCTCTCTCTCTCTCTCTCTCTCTATCTATCTATCTATCTCTCTTTCTCTCTTTCTCTCTCTCTCCCACCCAATCCCCCCTTCCCCCTATCTATACTGGGAGCTGTCTCCTGCTATCTATTTTTAACTGGGCCTGGGATATCATGGTGAGAGAGGCAAGGGGTAAGAAGAGGCCTCTTACAACATTCATCCCCATTCGGTCACTCATTCAGTCACTTAGTCACTCACTCATTCTCTCACTCAATCATTCGTCAGTGTCTCAATCAGTCACTCACTTACTTTCTTACTCACTCACTCACTCACTTCATCTAGTCCTTTCATGCCTCTTCAATCGGTTTCAGTCATTAAAGGGCCCTCTTTTCTCTCTCTAGCGGTGTTCCTCTCCCTTCTTTTCCTTTGTATCTCTCTATCAAATTTACTGGCATGACTGCCAAGTAACCATGACTTTTTAAGAAAAAGAAGGAAAAACTGTAATAATAAACAAGAGTTTAATTATATTATATTATATTAACTGACTTTATATAGCACATATTGTTATACAGTACTCTCTCTCTCTCCCTCTCTCTTTCTCTCATTCTCTCTCTCTCTCTCTCTCTCTCTCTCTCTCTCTCTCTCTCTCTCTCTCTCTCTGTCACTCTCTCAGGCCAACCTGAAGAAGTTTCTAGAATACATTCAGCATCACCAGGTGGATAAAGTGACAAATCTGCTTGAACGAGGTCTCGACCCCAACTACCATGACTCAGACACCGGAGGTACAGTACATCATTCATTTGTGAGAAAATACTGCTCATGGGTTTTACATCAGTTTTGAGATTGAGTAGTACAAGCTGCAGAGTGTGTGCTGTTATAATAATGTATAATAATATAATAATTAACACGAGATTGGTATGATGTGGCCAGTGCAAACAGAGTTACTCTTACCATCCTTATTGTTTTCCTATAACAGCACATCCCAAAGTGTTTTATTCCTCTTATACTACAGAAACGTTGCCTCTAAATAAATTGCTGAGAGTATAATGGTGTAAATCCAAACTCATTTACTGAAATCCAACTTGTGTCTACTAGTGATGAAGTCTAGCTAGTTTACTGGCAGATAACTAGCCAGCTAGCAATGTACACCGTATACACATTCTATGTACACAGGAAGCGATGTCTGTGAACCCAAGTCAAGAACTGAACCTATTATTTATGATTGAAAAAACAATGTTGGTGGACAGATTTTTCTGTACACAGTCACATTTTTCCAATTGTGTTGCTTTTTTGTAATATTATTATGTATTTCCGTTAGTAGCATGAAGTAACCTAATAGTTCCTTACATTTTGAACAACCATGGAGATTTTTCTTGGATATTAAAACATATAAAACAGTTTATTGTTAACATAAATTGCATTTCATGGCTTAAAATGCCTCCTTCAGGGATTCTTTATGTCATTCACAACAAAACAACAAGTAAAAGACAGCCAGAGGAAGGACACACACACACACACACACACACACACACACACACACACACACACACACACACACACACACACACACACACACACACACTCATCCACAGCTAAACATAAGTCTCGAAACAGCCAGAAAAGCTATATGAATGATGCAACTTTAAAGTCAGACATGGCTAACTTGCAAAACTGTGCCATGTAACAAATGAAACAGGGCTAGGATTATAATAGTTTCTGTGTTCACACACTAAAATCTTACATTAAATCACATTCCAAAGCTTTAAAAGTTGTTTATAACCTTTTAAAAGTACTTTAAATACACCTTTTCTCAGCTGTAGTGTAAAAGTCCTTAGGCTATTCACCAAACTCTGCCCCTGACTGATTTCACTTCATTCCCTCGATAGCAATCTCAGGTGGGATTGTGATAGATTCATTTAATGCTCCATTAGATCCGTCACCGTCCCCTCAAAACAACGTGATTTTCACAGCTGGACCGTTATATAACCTTCAAAAGCAGGTTATTTTTGCTCTGTATGAGGTCAAGGATAATATGCATAAATTCAGTCTCATTAACAACTGACTCAGAAACATGAAGCTTTCAGGCAGGACCTTTTGGCTTTGCTATCAGTCATTATCAGTATATGCAACAAACTCTAGCTGAAACACAATATTTTAATTTCAACCCCAATTCCGAAAAAGTTGGGACAGTATGGAAAATGCTAATAAAAAATGGAATGGTTTCAAAAAAATGTATAAAAACAAGGTATTCGATGTTTTACCTAATCAACTGCATAGTTTTTTGAAGATAAACATTTATTTTGAAATTGATGTGTGCAACATGTTCCAAAAAAGTTGGGACAGGGGCAATTTAGGACTAATAGTGATGTGACGAGGTGAAATAAGAAGGTGATGTGAAACAGGTGAGGCAAGTATTTAATCATGTATATAAGGAGCCTCCAATAAAGGCCTAGTCCTTCAAGAGCAAGGGTGGGTCGAGGCTCACCAATCTACCAACAGATGCGTCAGCGAATATTCCAACATTTTGAGAACAACATTCCCCAAAGACAAATCAGTAGGATTTGGTGCATTTCAACTTCTACAGTGCACAATATAATTAAAAGATTCAAGAATCCAGTCAAATCTCTGTGCGTAAACGGCAAGGCCGAAAACCACTTCTGAATGCGTGTGATCTCCGATCCCTCAGACGTGACTGTCTTAAAAACCGTCAAGAGTCTGGATATCCTGACATGGGCTTGGGAATACTTTGGTAAACCTTTGTCCGTCAACACCATTTGATGCTGCATCCACAGATGCAGGTTAACTATTTACTATGCAAAGCAGAAGCCACACATCAACACTGTCCAGAAGCACCACCGACTTCTCTGGGCTTGGTCTCATCTGAGATGGACAGTAGCACATTGGAATTATGTTTTGTGGTCCAACGAGTCAAAATTTTAAATAGTTTTTGGACAAAACAGCCATCGTGTTCTCCGGGCCAAAGAGGAAAAGGACCGTCCAAACTTTTAATGGCGTCAGGTCCAAAAGCCAGCATCTGTCATGGTATGGCGGTGTGTCAGTGCCCATGACTTGGGTTACTTGCACATCTGTGAGGGCACCATTAATGCAGAAAGATATGTACACATTTTGGAGCAACACATGCTGCCATCCAGAGCAGGACAACGCCAAACCACATTCTGACCGGATTACAAGTGCATGGTCATGTAAGCAGAGCGTTCGGGTGCTAGCATGGCCTGCCTGCAGTCCTGACCTGTCTCCAATTGAGAATGTGTGGGGCATTATGAAGCGCAAAATAAGGCAACGAATGCCCCGTACAATTGCGCGGCTGAAAAATGCATAACGGATGAATGGAGGGAAAATTCCGCTAACTAAACTTAACCATCTGGTGTCTTCAGTGTCTAAACACTTAATAAGCGTTATTAAAAGAAAAGGTGATATTACACAGTGGTAAACAGTTGACTGTCATCAGATTTGAAATGAGTGTATATTTTCAAAAATAAATGAAATTCACAAATTAAAACATCAAATAATGTGTTAATAATGTGTTTTCAATATACTACAGGGTGAATTGAATTTTCAAATGACTCTTTTTGATTGTTTGTTTTTGCATTTTCCATACTGTCCCAACATTTTTGGAATCGGGGTTGTACTTAGTCTGTGTCATATTATTTTGTGACACAAACAGATAGACACCTTATTCCAAATGGCGTCAATCATCCCAGACATGTGTTTGTTGTATAAAGTTTGCTGCTTTAATTTTGTTGCTAACAATTAAGAGAAGCATATAGTTGTATAGCATTATGCATCAAACATGACTAAGTCCCCGTTCACACCTGGCATTTACATAAGTCCTGGGTGATATGATCGTAAACACATAATATTTGTAGAGTGAACGCAAAAGTGTCTCGATGCATCCCGGACAGCAACCGCTAGGCTAATGGATAAAGGTGATGCTATAACAGCAGAGATTTTGTCATCTCAGCTCCTGTTCATTTAGAAGTTTTGTTAGCAGGCCACGCATATGAAAGAACTCATACAAGTACATGAGATAGGATTCATGGGACACATGTCTGTGTGAAAACAAATTCGGCAAAAGATAAATGTGCGCAGCAGACTTCCTCCAGTGGAAATGATGTATGCAGTCCAATCACAAGTGGTCCAATCACAAGATGCATTCATAATGGCTAAAGGTACGTTCACACATACAGCATCTCCCAGCGACAAAGCGATCGGAGACCATTCATTTTCAGTGAGAGCTGGACTTAGAGTACTCATAGTACATCGACTGGAGACTTGCAGTGATAACATCGCTGCGTTTGAATGTACCTTAAGTGTGTTGGCTATCCACTTGTGATCGGATCGTTCAAGAAAGCTTTTTGGAAGTTACATATGGTATTAAATGAAGGGAATCAACCATTTTTCTACATTCTCATCATAAGAAAAGCAATGGAATGTTAACAGAAAATGGACAAATGTGAAAATAAAAGTTTTTTTTTCATGTCTCACTTTGTGGCATGCAATCCGGTCTTTAATTAACGAGGTCCAAAAATGTAACAGCTTTCTATCAATCTCACATGTACTCAATCAAGCAAGACATGTTTGGAGGACCTGTGTACCATCCATTCAATCCATTTTGAGAAAACATGAAACTTTTTTACTAAACAAACATGGATTTCATATAATACAATCATTCAAATCCTGAACTCACATCATTTTCTCATTTTCCATATCGCTTATCCTTCATTATCACAGGGAACTTGGAGCCTATCCCAGGGAGCACAGGGCAGGTTACACCCGGGACACACACATTCACATACTATAAACACTTTGGACATGCTAATCAGCCTACCATGCATGTCATTGGACTGGGGTAGGAAACTGGAGTACCCGGAGGAAACCCCTACAGCATGGGGAGAACATGTGACGGGAATCGATCCCCAACCATGGAGGTGTGAGGCGAACGTGCTAACCACTAAGCCACCATGCCAACCTTTTTAAACTTTGTTCCTCCACACATGCAAACGTCACCAGCAGTTGGCAATCATGTCATGGAAGCACTGAATATGGGACAGAACTACTGTACACTACCCATCAGCCCCAACACGTCACATGATCAAGTCCCGTGCCTCACTGATCACTTGCACCTGTTTCCTGTTTCACCTAATTGGTGTCACTATTTATGTTTTGAATTCTGTGTGTCTCACTGTCTAGCTTTTTTCATTAGTAGTTGCGTTGTATGTCACAGTTTATTTCATGTTCATGTTCTTGATGTGTATCTAATTTTATGCATCTTGTCTTTGTTTTTGACTTTGTTTTCACTCTAATAAACACCAATCTGCAATTGTAGCCACTTCCACTACTCATTTCTGACAATATGAAGTTTCGAACATGGAAGATGTATGCAAAATACCTAAAAGACATCTGAAAGATGGCATCATTGGCATTGTATATGGTCATAGTTAAAATGTTTGATAATGGAATGATGTACACTGCTATATCTGACAATCAGGTTCAAATCAGGTAGGCCATAAACATTCACTTGAGAAGGAAAGGACCAGTGAATGACAACCTCCTAGAATTTCTATGAGATCCACTTATCCTTTCTTTGTATTCAAAAGAGGTGTACTCTCAAAATATACACCTATAATTCAGTATATAGGCCAATATTCTAAAAACATCATATTCAGAGTCTAGACTGTCTACGTACATACAGTACATCTTGCAAAGCCGAGGAAGAGTTTATTTAGCAAATTGCATTCTTTCAATATTCTCAGTGTTCTCAGTATTCTCAATCCATTTCATGTCTGTTTGTAGTGTATGTAGTGGCAGATGCCACTCGTCACAAGACCCTCCACTTCCACCCATCACCCACCATGCACAAAACCCTTTCCAACCCTTACAGTTAGATTTAGAATCACGTCATGAAACTGACCGAGAACACCGTAAGTATGCAACTCACTGAATAAGCTCTTCCTTTGCTTTGTGAAATGTGTAGCAGGCTTGATTTGAGCAGTACTCCCAAGTTATATAGTGTTGTTTTATCTACTTTAGAATTTGAAATGGAAAAAAAATTAATGAAAGCTACAACTGACTACATTTGAGATAAGTAGAAAATGATGTACATTTATGGCTTTATTATTAATATTTCTCTCTTTGGTTAAGGTTTGGTTAAGAAGTGTGACAGATAAGTGTGGTAGATAATGCCTTAATTTCATGGCATTTCATGATAAATTCATTGATATAGTCCTTGCTGTCTTTTCCAGAGACTCCTTTGACACTGGCTGCCCATCTGGACAACATGGTGGAGATGATAACAGTGCTGAACAGCGGAGGAGCTCATTTAGATTTCCGCTCTCGGGACGGCATGACTGCGCTCCATAAAGCTGTCCGAGCCAAGAACCAGATCACTCTTAAGGTAGCACAATTCTCCTCTTACTGTGCCTAGTGTGCTATCAATTTATCAACTAGTGCTGTGTGTTTTATCATTTATTATACCACAGCGATGTTGAATTATTGAATCTGATTGGTCAGATTCAGATTACTTATAGTGTTAAATGGTATTAACATTGGAATTAGGATCCACTAGTGTCCATTAGCCTGTGATTATAAAGTTGTAAAAACGATGGCATGCCTTTAATTAGTCCAAAAACAGTTTTAGTTACACATTTATTCATTCAATATAACCTGTTAAACTTTAGCCATTGCTCTGAATGTCAATTCTGTGATTCTGTAGGCCATGTTGGAATTGGGAGCGTCTCCGGATTATAAGGATGGTCAGGGTCTGACTCCGCTCTACCACACCGTGACTGTAGGGGGCGACCCAAGCTGCTGTGAGATGTTACTACGCGCTCAAGCCACTTTGACCTGCCACGATGAGAACGGCTGGCATGAAATCCACCAGGTAACAGCCTCAGAATTCTGTCACTAGAATCATGGTACGTGTGTTAACCACACCCATGATGAGAACTAGACCAGGAATGTGAGAAAATAGGATGCTAACCAGATGCTGCATGGTCATTTCCATCCATAACTGTTGTGTTTTCTTTCTTAGACATGTCAGATGATTAAATTATGAATTTGAGTAATTTGTGTCCCAATAAAGATATATGAGATAAGTATGCAGGTTGGAAATACAATTAGTCTTGAATCGTGTCATAGATTATTAATTTTTTTTTGTCAGTCTGTGACCCAAATAAGAAATAATCTTTTCACCATCTGAATCCAAGTTGTGATGAAACAGTATGTGGTTATAAGGAAGTTATAGACACGAATCCAGATTGAGCACATGTCTAGTGTGAGAAATTAAGTAGGGGGAAGGTGACTCTGTTATGCTGTAGAAGTCATTTATTTATTTTGCTGGAATGATTTGGTTCCATTTGTCCCCTGAGAGTGAAGCTGCAAATCACTTTTACCCTATGATGAAACATTTCTATCCTGATTGGAGTGGTTTCTTCCAGGATGACTCCGCCCCTATCCACAGGCCATGATAGTTCACTGTATAGTTTGATGAGGATGAAAATGATGTAAATCATGTGCAATGACCTTCACAGTCTCCGGATCTCAACACAACTGAAAACCTATGGGAGCAGTGTGCTGCAGACAGCACTCTCCACCACCATCATCAAAACACCAACTGAGGGAATAGCTTTTGGAAGAATGGTGTTCATCGCTCCAGTATAATTGGTACAGCAAGGACGCTGTTCTGTTGGTTTGTGGTGGTCCAACACTTTGCTAAGTCACTTTATGTTGTTTTGTTTTCCTTTGTCATCCATCTGCTGAAGTGTTTTTGCTCAGCAGATATTTAGGAGATAAACTGTGGTTCGAGGAGATGAGTGTCATTAGCGACCCTGACCGCTGCAGTTACACACTGACATCTTGTGGTGAGGGGTAGAGTTGGACAGAATAGGGTTCTCCGATAAGTCAAATAAATCATTCCTAATGAAACAGAAAACAAAAATAGCCTGTACAGGCTTACTGAGACCTGCATCTGTGATTTTTGTGGCTAGACCAAATAAAATGGGGTGACATTTGAGTTTCGTGAGTGCCGGAGAGAGGGTTTTGAGATCACAAATGCTATACAATGCAATAATATCAACACCACATTGTGACAACATAAACCCAGACGGCTGCTAAATAATACTTTACCACTAAATTTAGCTGCATGTTATAAAGGGTTAAAACCAAAAAGACAAACAATCAACAATCAAAACAAGAGCAATAGGCAATGAGCATCAAATGGTAAACAATCCAGTAGTATCAGAAACAAACATAGGTCAGAAATGCGATGTGAAGGATGGCAAGGCTTTGCAATAAATGATGTTCAAGAAGTTTAGATGACTAAGAAATGGACTAGTATTCTGATGATGTGGGTTGGAATTGTCAGATGAGACCATGACAGAGGCCTGCAATAGACGTCCTGTAGCAACCAATGATGATCAAGCTAGATTAGCACACATATCTTTGTTGGTCTTGGTGTCATTTGTTGCTGTTGATTTTTTACATTTAAACTACTTTAAACAATCCACCATACCAAAATGCTATCTAGCAAAAATATCACTGTCTATATAAAGAGACAAAACATTTGAATCCATATCAACAAGAAATGAAGATAAGATTCCCTGATGATCTTCAGTATTACAAGTAGCAAAAATCATATAATGTAGTGTCAAATATCTATATTGTAAGAATTTTTTTTTTCTGGCTGTAATATAAATATTCTCGAATAACTTGCTGAACTATAAATGCGTCCAACATTCTTTCTTACATCTCTGTTGTACCTCTGCCAAATGTCACACACTGCCTTCTGCAAATCAGACCACAAGGGTCACAGCAAAATAATAGATTCATACTAAAAATAGTTTCATACTATTTTTCTGGTGATTTCGCCTCATGTTTTGGTTCGTTGTCTTGTTCCAAGATTCACCCACATTTCATTTGTAATTTCTTGGAATTCTGTTTTTTGTAGATAAATTGCAAGATAGGGGCTGTTTCCCATTCAAAAACCATGGGGGATGCAAACTTTTGCTCTCAATTATTTATGTAAACAATGTTAAAATCATTTTTGGCTATGTGGTTTCAAAAGGTGTGTGTGTGTGTGTGTGTGTGTGTGTGTGTGTGTGTGTGTGTGTGTGTGTACAATCCAGGCTTGTCGATACGGTCATGTCCAGCACTTGGAGCATCTCCTATTTTACGGAGCTGACATGCGTGTCCAGAATGCCTCTGGGAACACCGCACTCCATATCTGTGCCCTCTACAAACAGGTAAACCCACTCTCTTCACCATAAACACACACACACAAGCACACATGCACACAAAAGAATCACCCTTTTTTTTTGGATGGAACCATTTAAACCCAAATATCACACCTTTAAATCACCCTCTGAACCTGTTCATATGCGAGTGTCAGAGTCATTTCCCCCAGCCTGATTGGGTTCATTTGGGCAGTAATGATAAAAAGCTGCGTGACTGCTGTGCATGGTCCCATTAGAGTTTGGGGAGATTCATCAGTGACCCCTCGGGGCTGAGGGCTGAAGGGGAGGGAAGCTGCTTCATTACAATTGAGTGCTTCGGACTATTGGTAAAGGAAGCCTAATGCCTAATAGCTCTGACTCCTGGGAGTGCACTTGGTAGAGGGGTGAGGGGAAATGGGATCTCAATCCTGGACTTGGCGTGTGGTGATCAGATCTGTAGTCTGTGGTGGCCATGTTAGTAGGCGTTAGTGGTGCACTCTGGGAAATGGAGTCCAACATCAATTCCGGCGTAGACATCACAGGTATCTTAACCAGAATTTACATTTATGGAATTTCGCAGATGGCCTTATCCAGAGTGGCTTACATTTTATCTCAATTTATACAACTGAGCAGTTGAGGGTTAAGGGCTTTGCTCAAGGGCCCAACAGTGGCAGGTTGGTAGTGCTGGGATTTGAATTCACAAAATTCGACCGAAAATGACATTTCACTAATAGACAGCCCGTCCACCTGTATATTTATAATCTAATATATTTATTGAAAAAAAAAACATCATTACTACCACATTGTAAAGAATTACTGTATAAGTTTACAACGATCACCTTGATGATCAGCATCACCCACATCGGTCTCTGTCTCATTGTCTCTTCACTCCACTGACATCAATGTCATTAATCACGGATTCATTCAGACACTTCTGTTCCGTTGGATGGATTTCTTGTTTGTTTGTTTTTATTAGGCCGTTTAAACATTTAAAAACTTTGTCTGCTGTCGCCTGTACAGCACGCGTACAGTAAGTGCTCTTCTGTGTTTTGATGATGATGTGATTAAGCGGGAGCATCATGGACATGTTTATAACCAGTATTTGACTAAAATCTGAATGAACTGTGCTATGCAATTAGAAACTGACAGTTTGCTGGTCAAGTTTTAGACATCTTCAGGCAGACTGACAGCATTTATGGCAGCATTTGGTAAACCAGCCCTGAACACAACATGAGATTTGCAGGCAGACACCAAGGCAAGGTTAGAGAGTCTTGTAATAAAAACATTTCCATGACATTTTGGTAAAATATATTTATGTTTTATTAAAGTAGAGAAGTGAAAGTATATTACTGGGAGAAAAAAAAAAGAATTTTGGTCAAAACCCAGTATTTTTGTCTGTTTTGCGTGACAAAAATACTGTGAATTAGTGAATCTTTTTCAGACCGCCTCACATATCTTCCTCTTCTTTAATCAAGCTGAAAGAGTGGTATATTGTATCAGTTGTAATTCATTATAAACTCAACAATAAATAAAATGTTCTAAGTTTAAGAACTAGAACATGATTATGTAATAAATTTTGGTTACAGAAATCAGGACTGTCAGAAAACTCCTAAAGTAATGAATTGTAATCCACATTATTGGAAATTACAGTTATTCCCATATGTTATGAATGAGGCATAAGCTCAGTTTCATTAGTGGATAATGCTGCAATTGGAAACTTTTAGCTACAGAACCTGCAAGCTAGTTTCCAATTTGTGTCTGCAAACCTGTAGTTCTCTATGGCGATTTTATTTGGAATTATGTAATATGTAATAACATTAGTATATAATGCTATTTGTTTTTAAATTGCGAAAAAGGTTAACGTTAGCTATAGTTGGTAGCTTTAGACTTGTCTTCATTTTAAACAATAGTGGTCACATTAGCATCATTCTCAACATTATTAAAGATTTAGTAACATATTTAAAAGCTTATAGGAAGGTTAGGCTGTAACATACTGTAATGCTCCTGAAATTTATTGAACTTCATAGCTGAGCTCATTTATAATGTGGTGATAAGTTCATAGCTGAGTGCACTTAATAAACAGTGCTAGCATTAGCATACAAGCTGGAATAATTTAAATTAAGTGTGGGAAATCTGTATGCAGATTGATTTAGACAATGAGGGTAGCATTTTCTTTCCAACATGACTTATTAATAAAATGGTGATAGCCTCATCGCAGGGTTTATTTATAAAACTGCACTGGCAGTAGCGTTAGCTTTAGCATTAGCGCTGGCAGTGTTGGTGTAACTGGCAGCAGGTTGTTAACGCTCACAGTTGAAAAGCAGCCGAGTAGAGAGTCGCCCTGGCTGTATGTGTGCTGTGATGATGTCACATGACGCATTGTTTCATTTCACTGTGTACCGTACCAGCTGTATATGTTTGAAATGACAATAAAACCACTTGACTTGACTTGAGCAGCATGATTAAAGAAATAGCAGCATCTATTTGTTTTCAAAGCTTTTCCAGGATGATCTATGACCCCGTGGAGAGATGCTGACTCCACGGCCCATTTCTCATAATTTACAGCACTGAATGGAGTGACCAAAACCGGCTGCTTCTTTTTTTTTTTTTTTTTAACCTGCTATGTTCTGACTGGCCGCCCCTTTTGACCCCCATGCTTGATACATGCTTTCATCAGTTTATCTGTTACATCAGTAAGTGAACTTTATTAGCAAATAATGCTCTGTTTACACTAAAAATAATCACAGCTTTGTCTCCATGTCAACAAGAAGCAAAGTGCCAAATGTGATGCGATGAGATATATATATATATATATATATATATATATATATATATATATATATATATATATATATATATATATATATATATATATATATATATTGCACAGAGGAATAAAAACCTGCACATATGATTATTGTTCATATGAGAGCATTTGGCTCAGTGAGACTAGTTTTAGAAGGAAGGTAGGAAAGTGCACTGTAGGTGTGTGTGTGTGTGTGTGTATGTGTGTGTCTTTTGTGGTGAGCTATACCGTGGGTGGGCTCCTGAATCCAGCTGGATGGAGTGGGCTGGAGTGCTACAAAGCCATGTCTCTCTCTCTCTCTCTCTCTCTCTCTCTCTCTCTCTCTCTCTCTCTCTCTCTCTCTCTCTCTCTCTCCAACACAAACGCACAAACCTCTCCTCCGTGTGATACTGATTTTGGGTGTTGACTTTGTTAAAGCTTCACACTCACAGAGAGCTGAAGTCTCTCAGGCTTTTCAACACAGGTGAGCAATTAATATCCTGGGATTATTTCACTTATATCTTTCCTCATTTAAATCCTCATATTTCTCCTAGTTTCATCATCCCTGATCACCTGCACACACTTTTACTCGGACGATGTACTGCATTTTAATGGACCCCTGAGGGTTCCTTAGAAAGCGCTCCTATTAACAGGTGTGTGTCAGTGTGTATAACAGAAGAGAAGAGCAAAGAGTGAGAGATCTTCTGAGCCTTGTTCACAGCTGACGATGGATCATTGTAAATATTCTTTAATACACATATATATTTTTTTCTTTTGAAGGAGAATTGTGCCAGAGTTTTGTTGCTTCGCGGAGCCAGCAAGGAGGTGAAGAACTACCGTGGGCAAACTCCTTTCCAGGTACACCACACACACAGACACACATACACACATACACTCACACACACACCCAGACACACACGCATAGTTTACTTCAGCACCTCGACACGTCCTGAATCGTGCATCCTTTATATATGGATATATTCATCTCCATAAGAGTGAAGTGAGCCGCCCAGTATGTTTGTTGCATCACCTTTGTCAACACCTTTTTTTGGATTGTGTCTATGTCTTTTAACGTCCTCTAACTGAGAAGGGCATGGATAGTTTATGACATTGCTTTGGTTTTGGTCCTAGAAATGCTGCACTGACAAAAAAAAAAAAAAAAAAAAAAACATTTATTCTATGGCTTTTAAAGTCTGTTCTCTTAACTATTCAAAGTGAATGTGTACAGCAAAGCAGCTGTTACATAAGCAATGGCAAAAATAAACCAGAGAACGATCTAATCTTTTACTGCTTGTGTATGTTGCTTGCCTTAAAAAATTCATTAAGAGTTAATGTCATTCCAAGATACACTTGAGTTTATAATCTAGGCCTGATTCGTTTTAGCGTTATGCTCATGTTTAAAATGAACTCTCATTTGTTTGGAATTTTGTTATGATTTATACCTTTATAATAAGCTTATGACTCTATGATGGTGTAAATTCACTACCTGGTATTAAGCTGCATGTTGCACTGGTTTGTGAAATGCTAAATTAATTTTTTTTCATTAATAAATGAAATCTATCCTAAAGAATGAACTTATTTTGTTTTTAAAAGGATGAATGAATTAATACTTTATTATATTGTTAAATAAATCACATTTTAATGGAGTTCCTAAACAACGGTTTGCCCAATCAAAACAATAATAATAATAATAATAATAATAATAATAATAATAATAATAATAATAATAATAATAATAATAACAATAATGATAATGATAATAATAACAATTATTATTATTATTATTATTATTATTATTGTTGTTGTTGTTGTTGTTGTTGTTGTTAATAATAATGACCATAACAACAACAACAACAACAACAACAACAACAACAACAATAATGATAATAATAATAATTATTATTATTATGGTTGTTATTATTTTTATTATTGTTGTTGTCATTGTTGTCATTGTTGTTGTTAGACACTATTAATTACATAATTATGTGAAATAAGTTAATAAATTCCATGTTAATAACTAATTAATATGCAATTTTGACCATTACTTTCTAAACCCAATGCTAAATACTTTTTTCACTTCAATAAATTATATTTTAATACATAATTAAATTAATTTAATTAAATCAGCATGACATTGGATTAATTTCTCTTATGTAATATTAAATATTATTTCTTTGTTCTAAGAGTTTTAAAAAAAATCTCTGATTGAGTGGCAGGCTTTAGATTTCTGGAAGCAGGGTGTGGTTTCTGATTCTCCTAGCTGCGTATTGTAGTGACTACAGTTACTATATTTGGTATGCAAAGCACTGAGCAAGCAGAGAGCCATGATCTTGAAGAACACATACTGTAAGCTCTGTTAGTCAGGTATGCAGGCATTTCCCAATAATGACCAGAACTCATATGATCATGATGTTGTATCAAAAGTGAGTAAAGCTCATGAAATTGCCTTCCATAAGGATCTTACACAGGCTTATGCCAGCCTTAATAAAAATATAAATCACCTGCAGATGAACTAGTCAATGCAATACTGAAGAGCAGATTCATTATAAAAAATATTGTTAGTCACAGTTTGATTATAATCTGGTGACCTATGTACACATGACTTCTCTATTGAAGTTTATGACTCACATGACAGTACAGGAGTGTTCATTTATATTTGTCAAACTGTAAATCTTTATTGTTGTTGCTGCTGCTGTTGTTGTTGTTGTTATTATTATTATTATTATTATTATTATTATTACCACTGTTATTATTATTGATAATAATAACAACATCAACAACAACAATAATAATAATAATTTACCAATTAACTTTCTGTTAATTAAAAAAAAAATGATTTTAACAATCCCAGATTTTCAGTGTGGTCAAAGACTTTTGGACCCCACTGTAAATCATCCTATATTGCTTTATAAAAAAAAGCTATGCAATGTATATAAAAGTGTTAGGAAAGCTCAGTGTAGCTGCACAGATGTACACAGATCTACTGCTGGATGAATAAACCTCAGATCTGTGACTGTTTAACTCCGTAATCATTTGTAATGGAGTTTATTACTGAAGACAATAATATTGAACTGTCATGAGAGTTTCACATCCTAAACAAATATGTGTTACCGCTGAAGAACGATGAAACATTTGCACACAAATCTCTATTTACTTCTAAAAGCTCTGTTTCCTTGTCTTCTCTGTTCAACCCCTGAAAAAAGACTTTTTCCTGCATGTACCACATCATCGTCTCTGTTTCAAGTGCTTTCTACAATATGACTATTCATGTGTCTCGTGTTTGGATTGTACTGATACGATTTTAACCACACACATTAACACTTGCACCCTAATGAGTCTCTAGTTAGCCTGATTGAGATTGGATTGCTGTCTAGCACATTATTATTCAAATCAGCTCATTACATTTAACCCCCAATTTCCTGTGTTGTTCCTAGTTTTTAGTTCTTTTTTGTAAATAACGGTTGTCACGTCATAGTCTGGAAATACATTTAAAAAAAAACATTTTGTGGTGTGTTTTTTTTTGTTGTTGTTGTTCTTTTTAAAGGCACCACCTTTGGCAGTCCTGCATTGCAAATAATTCTAAATAATATATATTTCAAATCACACAGAAGGACGATGCTGAGTGGAAAAGTGAGATTGAACTTTAAGAGATGTTAAATTATGCTCTGAGTTATTTATTTTTTGCTCTTTGTCCACTTGAAAAGGAACACCTGTACACCTGCACATTTATGAAGTTACTGTATCTACTCAGATAATCATGTGGCAGCAGGACAGTGCATAAAATCATGCAGATACAGGTCAAGAGCATCAGATAATGTTTACATCAAACAGCACAATAAGGAAAAAAGTGTGATCTCTGTGAATAACTGTGGCATGGATTTTGGTGTCAGACGGGCTGGTTTGAGTATTTCAGATACTGCTGATCTCCTGGGATTTTCACACACAACAGTCTCTAGGGTTTACACAAAATGGTGAGAAAAACAAAAACATCCTGTGAGTGGTGGGTCTGCAGGCTGAAACACCTTGATGATGAGAGATATCAGAGGTGAAAGAGCAGACTGTTTTGAGTTGACAGGAAGTCTATAGTGACAACCGTGGTGAGCAGAAAAGCATTTCAGAATGCACAACACATCAAACCTTGAGGAGGATGGCTACAACAGCAGAAGACCACATTGGGTTCCACTCCTGTCAGCCAAGAACAGGAATCTGAGGCTATCATGGGCACAGACACACTCAAACGGGAAAGTTGAAAAGTGTTTTGTTTTTTTCCCCTAATCTTCAGCTGTCCAGTTTGGGTGAGTCTGTGCCCATGATAGCCTCAGATTCTTGTTCTTGGCTAACCCTAATGTGGTCTTCTGCAGTTCTATCCAATCCACCTCAAGGTTCAATGTTTTGAGCATGCTGAGATGCTTTTCTTCTCATCACGGTTGTAAAGAGTGATTATATGAGTTAATATAGCATTCCTGAAGCTGAAACCAATCTGGCCATTTTCCTCTGACCTCTCATATCTACTGAGTGTTCCCACAGACTTGTCGCTTACTTTATGTTTTTTGTTTTTCATACCATTTTAAATAAACTCTAGAGACTTAGAGACTTGTTTCTTACCAGCCCTTCTGGTACCATCATCCAAGCCAAGGTTTCCCCCATTCTGATGTTGGATGTGAACAGTAACTGAAGCTCTTGATCTGTCTCCGCATGATTGTTATGCATTACGCTGCTGCCACATCATTGGCTGATTAGATAACTGCATGGATGTTCAGGTGTACAGGTGTTGCTAATAAAGTGGACAGTGGGTGTACACTCACATATATGATGTGAAATTTGACCTTAATGATTTGATAATGAAAAAAGATCCATAAACTACACTGTAAAATCACACACTTGGTCTATCTTGTTCAGTGGCCCAGCAGTGGCTCTCTGCAAGTCTTGGGAGTTGAATTTTCTCCGTAATTTCTTGCTCAACAGCAACAATTTCTTGCTGATTACATAGGCCACGCTTCCTACACTGTGTCAGACAGGTACATAGACCACGCCTCCATCACAGTGACTGACAGTCACATAGACCACACCTCCTTGACTGTTACTTACAGGCACATAGGCCATGTCTCCTTCAATCTTACTGACAGGTACCTGGGCTACATCTCCTTCACTCTGACTGACAGGCATATAAACCACGCCTCCTTCACTGTAACTCACAGGCACAGATGCCACACCTCCTTTACTGTACCTTACAGGCACAGAGGCCACACCTCCTTGACTGTGACTGACAGGCACAGAGAAACATGAAGCACGAAAGAGACAGAAATTCTAAAAACATTTTCATTCAGTGACATTTTTAGTGGTTGGCGCGTTCGCCTCACACCGCCAGGGTCGGGGGTTCGATTCCCACCATGGCCCTGTGTGTGTGGAGTTTGCATGTTCTCCCCGTGCTGTGGGGGTTTCTTCCGGGTACTCCGGTTTCCTCCCCCAGTCCAAACACATGCATGGTAGGCCGATTGGAATGTCTAAAGTGTCCGTAGTGTATGAATGGGTGTGTGAATGTGTGTGATTGTGTGCCCTGGGATGGATTGGCACCCTGTCCAGGGTGTACCCTGCCTTGTGCCCGATGCTCCCTGGGATAGGCTCCAGGTTCCCCGTGACCCTGAAAAGGATAAGTGGTATAGAAGATGGATGGATGGATGGATGAAATTATAGTAATACACAAAAGCTGTGTGTGTGTTAGTGATCAGACTTTACAGCATTACACTTGAATAAATATGTACATAATTAAACATTCCAGCTCATAGTTTAAATAACGCATTCATTCCTCTCGATTCATTCCTGTCTCATAGCTCATCATCATGCCTGCAAATATTTATTGAGTCTTCTTGTCTTCTTCACTCTAAGCCAAGTTTTCTCTGTTGCTCAGCTCCGCTGCTGCTGTATAGTTTAACGCCCTGTATTATTCATCTCACGCTGCTAAAATTATATTTCACGCCTCAATTGCAGCTTGATTACAGCTCATTTGAGGACAAAGCGCCAGGCCTCCAAACGGATACACTGCATTCTGCCTGGTGAAACAAGATTTCCTGCAGCCAGAAGTAGCTGCACGCTGTGACCCCAATATCTTCATCCAAATCAGGAAATCATGTCAACATGGATGAATAATTCCCTCTTTAACCTTCTAAATGACAAAGTGTTCATCTCTGTTCCACACCACGCATGGAAAGTATGAAAGCATATATTATTCCAAAGTACATTCTCGCTGAAAAGGAACCATTACAGGCATCACGATACGGACATCAACTCTATAACTTTTAGCGTACTGTCATTTGTGACGTGACTTTTGTTTCCTCGCAATCTATCCCTGGATTATTGTGGATTATGTAAGAATGAATCCCAAACTGGCAGCAGCTATTTTTAACCAGCTTTGATGTCATATTACATTAGCTGAATTTTAACCACAGATACACACATTTGTTTGTCAACCAAAACATATTATATAAAACAAATTTTAAATATTTGCAAGCTACAGGGTGGGTAGTTCGTTTTTTTCTGGCATTATTCAAAACATTTGTACTGGTGTGGTGAATAGAATTATTGGAGTATCCACACTGATATGGATACATACTGTATAGGATACAGATTAGGTCAAAATAAGGGTCACCAGAGGGCAGAAGTTAGAGAAGAAAAAAAATCAACACATCTCATTATATTACATATATTGTATATATTCATTCTCTATAACATCTATTCTGACAGTAGGCTGCAAGGTTTATATTAATGTGCTCATTTCAGCTACTTCTTTGGTGGATTAAAAAAAAGAAAAAGAAATGTAACCTCCGATATAGTGAACTATGGGTCTTTGATGAAGATATTTATTTAACAATCATAGAAGGTGTCTCCAGGTCAAGTTTCCCAGTTTCTCAGAAACATGACAAACTGCGTCTTCTTGACCTGAAGAGAGAGAGAAAAAAGAGATGCTGGTGATCGTACTGTATAAAACATACAATGTATAAAACATATAATAATAATGATAATGAGTCTTTATTGGTCACATATACACTACAGCACAGTGAAATTCTTTTTTCTTCGCATATCCCAGCATGTTAGGAAGCTGGGGTCAAAGCGCAGGGTCAGCCATGATACAGCGTCCCTGGAGCAGAGAGGGTTAAGGGCCTTGCTCAAGGGCCCAACAGTGGCAGCATGGCAGTGCTGGGGCTTGAACCCCTGACCTTCCGATCAGTAACCCAGACCCTGAACCGCTAAGCCACCACTGTAGCATAATAAAAAATATGCTATTTTTTTTTATTATTATTTCATAAATAAAAAACATTGTTAGTGTTATCAAATTGCTGTGGTATAAGAGGAATAAAACACTTCAAGACATGATGTTAAAGGACAATAATAACTTCAGGGTGGTAAGAATAACTACATTTCACTGCAGGTTGCATCACACCAACTCGTTGTCAATAATTTTTCGATAACAGCATGAAGTGTTTTATTCCTTACTTAAATTGTTTTTCTTATTCTCAAAGGTATATGTAAAACCGAGATGTTCCCCCCTCCCTGCCAGCAGAGGTCACACTCTCCTGAGTTCTAGTGCATCATCTGACCGCAATTCTCTGTTTACGTCCTCACTGCTTGTATATATTATACGCTTACAGTTTTCTGTAGTTCATTGCAAAGTCTTGAAAATTTGTGTAGATTCTGAATCCTTGTTCATCCCTTCAGTCTGTTAACCTTTGGCTGTTCATTTGACCACTGTTCGCTCTGTCTTCTGGTTCTGGTTCTGTCACGTTTTTAGATGTGCTTGTTTTACTGTTTTGGAGTTTGGGTTTGGTTTAGTACTGTCAATAAAGCCTCCCTGCATATGGATTTGAAACCTTCTCCAGAGTTCAGTCCAATACAAGAATACTAGCACTTTAGCATCTCACTGTTTAGCAAAACACAGGAGTTTAATATGTTACACTAAAAATGTCAATATTATTATATATTTTTGGTAGTTACAATTTCAGCGTAAGATTTTTAGAGTTACAGTATGTTAAATGCAGATAGGTGCTGTAGTGTCGATTTACCAAATGTTATAGCAGATGATCATAACTAAAACTACAGAACAAAAATGTTACTCTGGAAAATACAGTACAGATAAGATACTAATATATTGACTCCTCATGCTCAATGCCACAATGCCCATTGTGCATGAAAATGATGATGAACTGATCTTTTTTCCTTCTTTTGATTTCTGAAGGTGGCCATCATTGCAGGGAACTTTGAGCTGGCAGAGTACATAAAGAACCACAAAGACGATAGCATTGGTAAGTCAGAGCTGCTTGCTTTCTTTAATGAAAACTGTCGCTCACCTCATAACCTCTGCCTGGCATTTCAAGTAAGAGTCTCAACCTCATGAAATGAAATTTAAAATGAAGCTCCTGCCTGCTTGAGCAATGACACTGATTTTCCTGTAGCTAGTGGCACAAGTTGAACTTAGGTTGGATAGCAAATAAAGGAAAGACTGTCCTAAAGAATGCATTTACAGTCATTTATTAAGAGCTAGTACTGTACAGAATGTAGTTGCACTTCAGAAACTTAAGGTTCATAACTAACTAATAGTGCATAAAGTACACAGACCAAAATCAGCATGGTCTTACACTTGCAAATGCATAATAATTTGTGTGACTCAAATTGTTTTGAAAGAAACATGTTATGGATAGGAGCTGGGTTAATATACATAGCTTATCTTACTACCTTGTTTGTATGAAATCGAACAAAATTGCCCTTGGTTGATCAATTCATCCACATTCTGGCATGCTGTAATATAGTTTTCATCACTTTGGGCTGTAAAACTGGAAACTTACATCAGTGGAATTCAAAAATCACATCAACATTTACTCTGGGAAATTTTCTCGTATTCAAAGTCAGCTTACGCACATCCTTACAGTAAATTGATTTCCTGAGCTTGCCATTCAGGTTATTAAAATTACCTGCATGCAGTTCATGCCTTCAGTG
Source organism: Ictalurus punctatus (assembly GCF_001660625.3). Lineage (NCBI taxonomy): Eukaryota > Metazoa > Chordata > Actinopteri > Siluriformes > Ictaluridae > Ictalurus > Ictalurus punctatus. The sequence continues at coordinate 18,883,632 of NC_030423.2, forward strand.
CCTTTGTTAGCAAGTTTTTATTAAAAATTTCCAGAGACAGTTTTCTTCACAGCATCTAGACGACTGTCTTTAACCACAAGCACTTATATTTAAGCACTTGTATATTAAAATCATGGGGTAGAAAATGCAGACTGGAGAAATATTCATTCAACCTTATTTGTTCAATTCATTTAAGATGATTTTTTTTTCCTTTCTAGGAAATGTCTCTCCTTAATTGTCAACACTTTATTAAACGCATCATGCGAATACTTATATAATCTCATACTTCAAA